>NC_092771.1:47646600-47946600 GCF_047496795.1 Chiloscyllium punctatum | reverse complement strand
GTGAGAGAAGGAAGACTTTAAAGAGATATTCCGGATTTTATTTTTTGTTTTTGCACATAGTGTGGTTCACGTGTGGAATAAACTTGCAGAGGACTTGGTATCTGTGAATACAGTTACAATTTCAGGGTGGCACAGTGGCTTTAAAATTAGCACTGCTGCCTCACAGCGTCAGTGGCACAGGTTCAATTCCTGCATTGGGTGGCTCTCCATGTGTAGGTTGCACATTCTTCCCCATGTCAGCTTGGGTTCTTCCGCGTGCTCCCGTTTCAGCGCACAGACCACAGATGTACAGGGAAGATGAACTGGCCGAGCTCAATTGTCCATAGTGTTCAGGGATAATAAGGTTTAGTGAATTAGTCAGGAGTAAATGCAGAGCAAAAATCTAGGGCACTGAGATTCTAAGAGGAAAAAAGGTTTGGACCTATATATATAGGGAATACGAAGATGGATTTGGACCAAGTGGAGGCAGATGCGATTAGTTCAGTTCAAAATTATGGTGGACATGCACTGGTTGGACCACAGGGTCTGTGAGAGTGCTGTATAACTTTATGACTCTAACGCTCACTATCTCTGTGCTCCAAACTCTCCCTATCAATCCTACCTCATCCAGCCTTACAACTCTTCCTTATTTCGATAATTCCTCTCCAGCCACAAAACCTAAAAGACTCTGTCAAAAATATCTCGATCTATGTAATATCCCACATCCTCACAATCCTTTCCAACTTTCATCTCCTCCAGCTTCATTATCCTCCCTATTTCTAATCCCCTCCAGTCTCTCAAAGCTCTGCTATATGTGCCTTTATTTCCAGCCTTCAGGACGCGCAATGTTTATTTCTCACTTGATGATGGCCCTTTCCGATTCCTGCGCTGAAATTCTGAATTTCCTCTTAAACCATTCAGTCTCACTTTCCTCCGAAAAACATTGACCAACCACGTGTCATCTATTCTAGTATCACCTTTTCTGACCTGAGATCCAACGGAGACTTTCATATCCTTATAATAAATGTCTCAGCGGTCTACAGAACATAAAGGTCTCTGGTGATCCATCGAGTCTGTGAGAAAGAAAACTACCAAAGAACTATCCTCATCAATTTTCCAGTTATGTCTATAATGTCTATAATGGATGTCTATAATGGCATCGCAAGTGCATACTAAATACATCTCAAATGTTTTGGGGATTTCTGTGTCTCCCACTCTTACAGAACTATAGTGCAACTGATGCTCGATGATGACAAAACCCACAGGGACACAGAGCAGCTGGGTCTGTGCAAACCAGAGATCGCCTACACATTGGGAAGAATGGCAGGGTCCCCGAGAGAGGGCACTGGAGATTAACCACGATGGTTCAAGGAATGGGGGGGGGGGGTTATTTGCAGGGACATGAGTGTTGCTAATACATATCAAGAATATCCATCTAAAATAGATGGACTCTCCTTCTTAAACTCTCCCCTTGCCTGGGCTGTGGTAACCTTCATGTTAAACCACCACCAGTCATCTCTCCCTAATGAGAGAGCAGCCCTATGGTCTGGTAGGACAATGCTTATTTTAGCTTTTACATAGTGATGCCACTGTGCATCGGGGATGGAGAGAGGGAATGCTGAAGGTGGTGGATGGGACACCACTCAGATACAGTGCTTTGTCCTGGAGAATGTTCATTTTCTTTAATATTGTTGGGGGCTGCACTGACGTAGGCAAGCGGACAATGTTCCAAAACAATCCTGATGTGTGCCTTAGAGAGAGCAAACAGACATTGGGGAATCAGGGGTTTGGGGAAACTGAGGTGTTCTCCTCGTAGCAGACGAAATTGCGGGTGCCCTGTTACAGAGAGATTTACAGAATATTTACATTAGAATAATCAACCTTACACTTATGAGTTCATCATAAAAGAATTACAGGACACATGTTGAAAACTTGTGGAAGATCCATTGAGAGAATCGGGTGACTGAAAAGTGAACTTTTATGCAGCAAATGGAAATGAGCTGGAACACAATACTCACACACAATGGGAATATCCAGGTCCTGATATAGTCAGTAATTCTATCACAGTTTGACGTTACAATTACTGAGATTACGATCTGAATGTCCATCTGTAAGACACGTTTATAAAATCCATCACTGTCAGTTCATTTAAGAAACTCACACCATCCCTTCCTCCTGGCCCAGGATTACCCCTTGTGGAGGTCAGCATCAAATCAGGGGGATATCAACGTGGGTTTCTATGAGTTTCTACCTTAGGACCTGCTGTCACTGAACAGAACTGATCTTTGATACACAGGACAGAAAATCCAAGTGTTGGTGAGATGTGGAGAGCAGGATTTGCTTCCTTTTCTTTCCTTCCGATGTGCCGCTGTGCCTCATCAATGAGACATGGGGAGTGAAAGGCTCATGCAGTTTGACGGGCAAGTTGTCTTCATTCTGGGCAGCAAGCTCCTCCCAGTCATTCCAGAGAGTCGCTACGAAGAGATAACAACTGCTTCCTACTGCCAAGAGCTCCCAGGAAAAGTTTAGAAGAATGAGGGGGGAAATATCCTAGAAAAGGCAGAACTGTAAAGTTCCAAAAGGATAATAAGCAGTTTACAAACAGGGATTCATTGGAGAAGTGGGCAACAAGTTGGCAAATGAAGTATAACTTGGGAAAATTTGAAGTTGCTCATTATGGAGGAGATAATAAAAGAACAGAGTACTTTTTAAATGGTGGAAACTGTAAAATGCTGCACCAAAAAGGGACTGGGGGTAATTGTGCAGGAAACACAGTTACAATATGGAATCAGGAAGAGGAGTGGAACGTTGTTCCTTATTGCAAGGAGTTTTCAGTGTAAGAGTTTGGAGTATATACCTGAGAGCAACTTTATCATGTGCGAGTGAGAGCACCACTGGAGTAATTAGAGAAGTTTTGGTCCCTTAATTTAAGGAAATACATCATTTCATCGGAGCATTTCAGAGAAGATTGACTGAAATGATCCCTGGTTTGCAAGGATTATCTTTTAAGGAAAGGCTGAAGACGTTGGGACTCGACTCACTGGATTTGGGAAGAATGAGAGGTGATCTTATCGTAACATATAGGATTCTTAAGGAGTTTGACAGGGTAAATCCTGGGAGGATGTTTCCCATCATAAGAGAACCTGGAACCAGACTCTGGGTCAATCACGGAATCAAGGATTCTGTTTTGGTTTGTAAAGTTTAAGGCAACACCGACACGGGTCAGGGGTTTCAGTCGCAATGGAGCTGGGTGAGGTGGAGACAAGCAACATTTTATTAGATTGGAATTCCTGGGTTTGAGATTGTGTAGGTGTCTGATCAGAAGGTCACCTTAGGGTCAGAATATGAGAGCAATATAGTAAAGAGTTTAGTTCTGCCTGAGATAGTTCCCAGGAAGAGGGAAGGAATCAGCAGTAAGTGAAAGTAACTTGTAATAGCAACTGAAGGCAATGAGGTTAACTATTGCAGCATTCCATTGCAGGAAATTGCAGCCAATCGAGCAAAGGGAGTTATTAAGCAGTGTAATAACTGAATAACAGTGAAGCAATGGAGACGGATGATGGGGAGGTAGAGTTGGGCCTTGTCAGTGAACATGTGAAACCAAACATGGTGCTTTTTGACGATGTCACCTCCTGGCAGTATGTAGGTGAGATGCAGGAGGGGCCAAGGAGAGATCATTGAGGGGCACCATATATCATGAACTCAGAAAGGAAAAGGAGAGTGGAGATGGAGCAGGATTTTCCAACAACCTTGAGGTCAAATATTAGTTTGTAGCAGAATGGGTGAGCAGGACATAACGACAAAAGACAGACAGACAGAACAAGGCATTGTATCTGAATTGGTGAGGGGAAGTGATGATGATGACGATGAGGAGACCGACTCCAAAACTACTATTTCTACATTAGTGACATTACTCAACTCCACCCTAGTCTCAGCTCATTTACTGAAATACTCATCCATCCCTGTGTTATCTCCAGACGTCATTATCCAAATACACTCCTGGACAACCTCCCACATTCAATTATATATAAACTCAAGAATATCTAAAACTCTGCTGCCCAAGTGCTCACATGTACCAAAACTTGTTGATCCATCAAAAGGCTCCTACTTACAAGCAATAATTTATAATTCTCTTGCTTGATATAATTCCTGGCTGTGAACATCCCTGTCTCCCTGCACCACACAACCTGTAAGACCTCGACAACACATTTTCTTTCAGACTCCCAAAGGTGCATTTATTCATTGCTTCACCTGTCTGGCTGTTTCTACTATTGCCAAGGCAACACGGTCTGGAATTCCCACCCTAACCCTCACAGACATGCTTTCCTCCTTTAAGGAGGAAACCTGCTTATTCGGCAATACTTTTGATCACCTGACCTAATATCACCATCTGTTGACTTATGTCAGAAATTATCAATAGTATTTCTGTGAAATTATAAAAATGATAAAAATGCAAACTGTTGTTGATTTGCACATACATTGTCAACTCTTCGCTGTCGCTGAGTGAATAATCTGTAACATCTCTTACCCAACCACGTTGTGGGAGCACCTTCACCACACGAACTGCAGCTGTACAAGGAAGTCAAACATCACCCTCTCCATAGGAAATGGGTCTTTGGCATTAAGCACTGGTATCTGTGGTGGGAGAATCATATAGTTGATATTTCATGGAGTGCAAAATGCATTAAAGGGAATGAAAATGTTGCAGAATTTAATGGTCAGCAATGAAAGGAAAACGCACACTTTTGTTGGAAAAAAGAATTATTCACTGGCAAAGATATTGTGGAAAATTTAGTCCGTTTAGACAGCAGCATATTGTCACAGGTTGGGCAGCAGAGGAAAATTAGCTTACAAAAGGTCTGTGAAAGTAACAGTAAAACAGTAAACAACCCAAACACCCTGTGTCCAAAGACTTTAACTCCCCTTCCCACTCCATCAAGGACATGCAGGTCGTGGGCCACCTCCACCGCCAAATCCCAGGCATCTGATGCTGGGAGGAAGAACGTCTCATCTTCTGTGTTTGGATCCTCCAACTACATCGGATCAATGTGGATTTCACCAGTTTCCTAATTTCCACTCCACCCACCTTATCCCACATCCTGCCTTCCAACTCAGCACCGCCCTTTTGACCTGTCTATCTTCCTTCCCATTGATTGGCTGCTGCCTGACCTGCTGTGCTTTTCCAGCATCAAACTCTTTGATATTGAAAACATCCTGACTCTGACACACTGTGTAAATTCTGCCCTATCACTCCCTGCCAGGGAACGCTGCGCATGTGCCCACCTGCAGCCTGCCCCTCACAAAGTTGGCGGCCACACACGTGTCCTGCGGATTACTGCCCCCAATGAGGATGGCGGCTCTCACTCACGCCATTCACCATTTGAAGCATTTTCCCGCTTGCCACAAACACGGGCTGGGATTTTCAAACTTGTGTTTTCCGATGTTCACTAAGCTCTGTAAAATGTCTCTGCAATTCCATTTAAAATTTCCATCTCTTTCTGGACAATATGTTTTTCCTTAACCTGCACCATCACACATTTCCAATGCCTTGGTCACAACAACACGGCACTACCTGTGAAGCTTCACACGTGGCTGCTTATAGCCATGCCCCTCATTCACTCAGATTGGTTGGAGGGCCAACCAGCACTGCCTGGTCTTCCAGTCCCGCCTCTATATTCTTATTTGTCAAGCACTAAGATCAATCACCAGAGGCCCATTGTGGGCTGGAGCATGCTCAGTGCTTCCTATTTTTGCTGTTATTCATCAGGTAGAAGAGAGAGGGATCATTCGTGTTTCTCCTAATGTCAGACATTAACAACAATTACCTGCATTGTATGGAGCCTTTCACACTGACAAAGCTCCTAAAGTGTTTCACGAATGCTGGAAACATTGATTAAAGAGAACAACTTTAAGATACATCTTTGAGGAGGACAGTGGGGGTCTGGAAAGACATTCAAGACGTTTTTTTAGATTAGATTACTTACAGTGTAAAAACAGGCCCTTCGGCCCAACACGCCCACACCAACCCTCCAATGAGCAACCCACCCAGACCCATTCCCCTACGTCTAACACTGCGGGCAATTTCGCATTGCAAATTCACCTAATCTGCACATTTTTGGACTGTGGGAAGGAACCGGAGCACGGGGAGGAAGCCCATGCCGACACGGGGAGAATTTGCAAACTCCACACAGACAGTTGTCTGAGGTGGGAATTGAAGGCGGGTCTCAGACTCTGTGAGGCAGCAGTGCTAACCACTGTGCCACCGTGCCGCCCATCTGCAGCTCTGTCCTCTGCAGCTGCAATCATGGAGTGATGTATGTGGGGAACACCTTACAACGGAGACAGTTAGTGGCTAGCCATAGGTTAACAACCTCATGTCATAGCCCCCTACCCCACACACCAGGCCTTGTTCTCACAGCCTGCCATTACACACTACCTATGGTTAGCCACTAACAGTCTCCATTAACAGCTAATCACCCTCCCCCAGCCAGATGGTTATCCACTCCTTTGTCCAACCGTTCTTCTCACTCTATCCCCATCTATCCTTTATGCCTTACATCCTCCCTAAACCCTACCTTCTGCATATAAACCAACATTTTCTCTCACAGTAACACCAGTTCTGAGGAAAGGAAACCGCATCTGAAACGTTCACTCTGATTTCTCGTCACAGATGGTTCCAGACCTGCTGAGCTTTTCCAGAACCTCCTAGTTGTTGTTTCTGCTTTACAGCATCCGCAGTTCTTTTGGTTTTAGTTTACTGGCAGTTTGCAATTCAGGTTCAGCAGCCTCTGTCCCTGTCTCTGCCACCCCTACCACTGCGCCTGCACAGCTCATGGACATGTGTCATCTTGCTGGCCACATCACTCATTCATTCCCAATGGCTTCAGAACCACACAGACTCTCCTCCCATTGGTCTAGAGCTGCCGTCAATCAAACCGTCCCCTACTGTGAGTTGAGTGGAGGGATCCTCCCTCTCTCTTGCCTGGGATGCGCTTCATCATTCATATTGATTGGGGCATTATCACAGAGCACGGGGTTGGGGGCTATTCAGCCTATTGGTGGCTGTACTCTCGCCCTCTGGAGATGCTGCAAATCTGTCCCAATTCCACTCACTTTTGCCCACAACCTCCAAAGTCTTTCCTTAAAAAGTAAAATTGCAAATCTGTTTGAGAATATCTGCTGATACTGTTCACCTGCTGTTCAGACTTTTCCAGATGCTCAGAATGTACTCAGTAAAATATAGGTCACATATTTGCATTATTTGCGAATTAACTTAAAGTAGTTACGAATATTGTGACATTGTTAACAATTCCCCTCTCTCTTCAAAATAAATATATTGGAAACAAATCTACCTCTCGTCGATATGGTCCAATTCGTCTATGCCAACTCCGAATCATAAACTGATGGAGTCCCATTTGCCAGCTATTGTTTTGAATTCCTCAAAACCTTTCCTACTCAAGTACCTAATCAGAGGCCTTTTAAATGTTGTAATTGTATCAGTCTCCACTCCTTCTTCTGGCAGCTCATTCTACACACACACAACACTCAGCTTGAAAACGTTGCCCCTTTGATCCCTTTTAAATCTTTGCCCTCTCAACTTAAACTCACGTGGCCTTGTTTTGGACACCCCTAACATCGGGAAAAAGGACCCCGACTGTTCACCGTATCCATGCCCTTTATGAGTTTATAAATCTCTCTCAAAAAAACCTCTCAGTCTTTGACTCTCAAGGGAAATTAACCCCAACCTATTCAGCCTCTCCCTTTAGCCTAAATCCTCCAACTGTTGCAAATCTTCGTAAAACTTGTCTGAACCATTTCAAGTTTCACAACATCCTTCCCAGAAGAGGGAAATTTGAACTGAAAACGAAATTCCTGAAATGGCTTTATCAATGTCCTGTCCAGCCACATATGACGTCGCAGCTTCTGTATTTAATGCATTGACCAATAAATATATGCGTACCACACACTACCTTCCCTACCCTGTCTACCTGCGACACTACTTTCAAGAAGCAATGAACGTGCATTCCATGTTCAGCGACACTCCCCAGGGCCTCACCATTAAGTGCATAAGTCCTGCCCTGATTTGCCTATCCAAAATACAACAACTCACATTTGTCTAAATTGAACACCGTCTTCCATTCCTCGCTCCATTGGCCCATCTGATCAAGGTCCTGTTGTATTCTGAACTAACCTTTCTCACTGTTCACTACACTTACAATTTTGGTGTCTTCTGTAAACCTACCTCATATATTCATATCCAAGTCATTTATTTAAGGACCCAATATCTATTCCTGCAGCACACTGCTGCTCACAGGCCTCCAGTCCACAAAGCAACCCGCCATCACCACCCTCTGTCTCTTACTTTCAAGCCAGTTTTTTTTCCCACTGGCTAGCTCTCCCAGCATTGCATATTATCTAACCTTGCTAACCAGTCTGCTTTGTGTAACCTTGTTCAATGCCCATATAGCCAACGTCCATAATCTGTATTCATCAATCTTCCTACCACTTCTTCAAAAAGAACTCAATCAGGTTAGAGAGACAATTTCCCATGCACAAAGCCATGTTGACAATCCCTAATATTTCCTTGTCTTTCCAAATACATGTACATCCTGTCCCTCAGAACCCCTTCCAAGAACTTGCCTGCCACTGACTTCAGGCTCAATGTTCTCTTGTTCCTTGGCCTTCCGTTACCACCATTTTAAAAATAATGGCACCCGTCTTCCTGCACTTCACCTGTCGCAAACGATGATGCAAATATCTCATGGTGGGCCCAGCAATTACCTCCCTAGCTTGCCACAAATTTGTGGGATGCACCTGCTCAGGACCCATGGATTTATCCACCTTGGTGGCAAGAACAGGAAGGCAGATTACTACCTCAATGGTATCAAATTAGGTAAAGGGGCTGTTCAGAGAGATCTGGGTGTTCTTGTCCACCAGTCAATGAAGGCAAGCATGCAGGTACAGCAGGTCGTGAAGAAGGCTAATAGCATGCTGGCCTTCATAACTAGAGGGATTGAGTATAGAAGCAAAGAGGTGCTTCTGCAGCTGTACAGGGCCCTGGTGAGACCACACCTGGAGTACTGTGTACAGTTCTGGTCTCCAAATTTGAGGAAAGACATTCTGGCTATTGAGGGAGTGCAGCGTAGGTTCACGAGGTCAATTCCTGGAATGGCAGGATTGCCTTACACGGTAAGACTGAAGCGACTGGGCTTGTATACCCTTGAGTTTAGAAGACTGAGAGGGGATCTGATTGAAACGTATAGGCTTATGAAAGGACTGGACACTCTGGCAGGAGGGAACATATTTCCGTTGATGGGGGAGTGCCGAACCAGAGGACACAACTTAAAAATACGGGGTAGACCATTTAGGACAGAGATGAGGAGAAACTACTTCACCCAGAGAGTGGTGGCTGTGTGGAATGCTCTGCCCCAGAGGGCAGTGGAGGCCCAGTCTCTGGATTCTTTTAAGAAAGAATTGGATAGAGCTCTTAAAGATAGTGGAGTCAAGGGGTATGGAGATAAGGCTGGAACAGGATACTAATTAGGAATGATCAGCCATGATCATATTGAATGGCGGTGCAGGCTCGAAGGGCAGAATGGCCTACTCCTGCATCTATTGTCTATTGTCTATTGTCTATTGTCTATTGTCTATTTGAGCCATCCAATACAACCTGCTCTGTAACATGGATACTTTTGAAGTCATCACTGCTTATTTCTCCAAACTCACTAGTTTCCATATCCTTCTCCAGTAACAAAAATGAGTTGAAGTACTAGAATTGTATAATATCTCTCCCACCTCCTGTTGCTCCATAGATAGCCTTCTTGATCTTTAAGGGGTCCTATTCTCTGGTTATTCTTTTTATCTGCCATGTATTTGTAGAATTTCGTTGGATTATCCTTAAACCATTTCCTGAAGCTATGTCATGTCCACTTTTTGCCCTCCTGATTTCCCTCAAGTCTACTCCGGTAAAAACATGATCCTGTGCTGCCAATTCCTCCGCCTCTGCCATATCTGCTCCCAGGAGAAGCAATTGCACTCTGGGACATCCCAGAACGTTTTCCTATTTGAAGGATCACAATTTCCTTCATACTTGATCAGCAATGCCCTCCAACGCATATCCTGCACTTCCTGCATCTCCGCCTTTATATCACCCCTCCCCACTTCAATAAGAATTTAATCCCCTGGTCCCCACTTTCCAGCCCTTCCACCCCACTAATCTCCAGATACAGCACATTAATCCCTGCCATTTCCACTACCTCGTCAGATCTCACCACCAGGGACATATTTCCCTCCCCAGCCCTACCTGTGTTCGGCAGAGATCATTCTCTGCCATGATGCCCTCGTTAGGTCTAACCCCCACCAACCAACCCTTCACCCTCCCTTACTGCCAGGGAAGATGGAAAATATGCACCCACACCTCCCCACCTCACCTCTGTCCAATGCCCAAAGGATCTTTTCACACCAGGCAGAGATTTTCCTTCACATCCAAACACCTCACCAACTACATCTGGATACCATAGGCAACCTAACGCGCATAATGCAGCGAATCTGCACGTCTTTGGATTGTGGGAGTTAACCCATGCAGAAACTGGGAGAATGTGCAAATTCCGCACAAATAGGAGACTGGGGCTGAAATCAAACCCAGGTCCCTGGTGCGGAGGCAGCAGTGCTAACCATTGAGTCACAATACTGTTGGATCTTTGGTGCAGATGTGCTGTCCCACAGATACCTCAGTCACTCACCCTGTCTCATTTCTCAAGAAAAGAGGCAGTGATGGCCTCGTGATATTATTGCTAGCCAGTTAATCCAGAGACCCAGATATCCATCAGGGGACCTGGGTTTGAATCCAGTCACGACAGATAGTGGAATGTGAATTCAATAAAAATGTGGAATTCGGAATCTAGTGACGACAATGAATTCACTGTCCATTGTTGGAAAACTCCACCTGGATCACTAATGTCCTTTAGGGAAGGAATCTGCCTTTCTTACCTGGTCTGGACTACAGGTGATTCCAGACCCACAGACTGCCCCCTGGGGTCAGCCAGTGACACCCTCATCCTGTTAATGAACAAAGAATAAAAAGGTCAAGTCTTGTATACAACCATACTATTCTTAGAGATAACAGTGATCTCCTGGGAAATTTGCTACTCGATTCCCCGCTGATTGTTGGGGAAGTGGGTGGGTGTCGATAGTACAATCCTAAGAAGTGATCATTCATTTCTAATTTCTCAGTTCCCTGGATATAGTCCCAGGAATATCCTCCTGAAGCCCAGCCATAATGTTATCCCTCATCAAAACCACCATTCCCCCTGCTCTGTTGCCCCCTTTCTATCCCTACAAACAATCTATACCCTGTAACATGAAGCTGCTAGTCTATCCATCCCTGAGTGATGTCTCTGTAATTGCCATAATATCCCAGTGCTATGTTTAAAACCATACCCTGAGCTCATCTGCCTGACTTGTTGGGCCTCTTGCATTGAAGTAAATGCAGTGTAATTGCTCAGTCCTATCTCAGTCTGTGCCTTGCACTTGCCTGTCTTGAATTTTTGACTTCTGAACATTACCAGCTTCAGACTTAGCTCTTCCCTTACAGTCACTTTGGGTTTACCCCCCACTCCCTCACCGGTTTAATGCCTCCCGAGTAGCACTAACAAATCTTCCCTTCCAACGCAGGTACAACCCATCCTTCTTATGTGGATCAATACTATCCAACAAGAGATCTAATGACCCAAAAATGTGAATCGTTCTCCCCTACACCAGATCCTTCGCCACGCATTTATTTGCTCTATCCTGCTATTCCTACTCTCATCAGCATGTGGCTCAGAGAGAATCCAGATATAACTGTCCTTGATGACCTACTTTTTACCCTCCAGTCTAATTTCCCATGTCCTCTCATCAGGACCTCATTGTATACTATTCCTATGTCATTGGTACCAATGCACAACGGCGTCCCCTCACAGGGTTATTCTCCCCATTGAGAATATTCTGCACCCTCTGCGAGACATTCTTGACTTTGGCACCAGGGAAGTACAACCCCATTCTGATGTCTCACTGTCTTCTGCAGAGAATATAGTCTGTGCCCCTGAGTAGAGAGTCCCCTATCACCATCGATTGCGTGGAACTGGATATACCTCACATTACGTTAGAGCCAGTCTCAGCACCAGTAGCTTGACTGCAACTGCGACATTCCCCTGAGTGTCAGTGACCCCTTACATTTTCCAAAGCAGTATACTTGTTTGAGAGTGGGAATAGACAGAGGAGACTCCTGCACTACCTGCCTCCCTCTCCTTCCTTTCATGGAGGTAACCCATCGACCTGACTATATCTGCAGTTTTTCTACCTGAAACTGTCACCGATCACTCTTCCGAGCTCCTCTGAATTCTTCACTGCCTTAAACTGTCGCTCCAACAAATTCTACGCGATGGATAGGATTTGCATCCACACTTCGTGCAGACATCATCATCAGGGTCATTGAAATGCTCCCTAATCTCCCACATCCGTCAGGAAGGGCACATCACTCAAAGAATGGCTATCTCTGTAACTTAACATTTTACAGACCCAGACAAAGGCACAGACTTACTGCTCTTCAAACTTCTACCCGAGAATAACTTAATACCTGTGTTTTATATTTACAAAAATTAATAAAGAGATCGTAAGACATATTAAAATGAAGCCCTCACCTTACTCACTATTGTAGATTTATGAAAATAAAACAGACAAGGATTTATCTTTGAAGAGAATGAAACCCACTGAGTTGATCCCCAGACAGGAGTCTTTGGAGAGTGAGGTGTCTCTGAAGTCAGCTGTGAAATGACATTGTTTGTTTCACTTTTTTGCCCGATTTCCAGGGAGGTTAATATCTTCACAGCCAGTCAGCTGGGAGGGTTCCCTGTTCCATTCTATTCTCTGGGATTTGTTTCCAGCCTCACAACCCTTCCTAATTAGCTCTGAGAAGATTGGTAGCTGAGGTTGGGGTTCTGGATGTAGGTATGCTCGCTGAGCTGGAAGGTCCATGTTCAAAGATGTCGTCACCATACTAGGTAACATATTGAGTCAGCCTCCGGACAAAGATATCTCTATAATCCCTCTGCAGCCTCAGAAAGTACATGCCTGAGGTGTAAGACTTTTAATTTAATTAATTTCTTGTTCATTTATCTCTAAAACGTTTTCAAAAACTCAAAAAAGTATGATTTGTTTCCTTTTGAAGAAGTCTTTGGAGATGCCTCAGTTCATTTCCTCAAACTACAAGCATAGAAGGAGAGCTTTCATCTTTAACATTACTATAAGGGGAGGCGATCGCCGACGAGGTATTGTCACTGGAGGAGTAATCTGGAGACCCAGGTAATGTTCTGGGGACCTGAACTTAGATCCCACCATGGAAATGTTGGCAATTCAATTCAATAAAATCTGGAATGAAAACTCTAATGATGGCCATGAAACCATTGTCAATTGTTAGGAAAAACCCATCAGATTCACAAAACTTCTTAAGGGAAGGAAACTGCCATCCTAACCTGGTCTGACCTGCACGTGACTCCAGACCCACAGTAATGCGGTTGACTCTCTCTGCTCTCTGGGTAATTAAGGATAGGCAAGGAATGCTGGCCTGGTCAGTAATACCCACATCCTCTGTATGAACACATAAGGAAAACTCGAAATCGTGGAGGACAGCCTTATTTAGAAAAATTGTGCTAACAGAGGTTTTCAAATAAACAAAAAGTTACCTTCTTCGATGGCACTATAGACGCTGCAATAATCAGTGGGAACTTGAGGAATAATGTACAGAGAGATAACAGATATATAGCAGAATAATAATTTTCTAATAGTAGATAATTCAATTTTCTGAACAATGACTCGGACAAATATAGTGTGAAAGATTTAGTTGGTGAAGAATTTGTTAAATGAGTTCAAGAATATTTTCTTTATCAATATGTAAATGTTTTTATCAGAGAAGAAGCAAACATGACTTTCTCCTGGGGTAATAAGTCAAGGAAAGTGAGAGAAGTGATAGTAGTGGTACGCTTTGGGTGGGAGGAAACTGTCGGCTCCTTGTGGAAACATTTGTATAATCAATAATGACGGGTTAGGTGTCTGATGACTGCAGAGTGGCTAATGTTGTACCTTTGTCTGTGAAGGGATATAAGGAGAAGCCTGGGTACATCAGGCTTCAGAGTCTGACTTCAGTGATGGGTAAGTTGCTGCAGGTGATTCTGAAGGACAGGATTTACATGTATTTGGAGGGATATGGAACAATTACTGACAGTCATCATTGAAACAGTAGGCGAGAGAGTAACAGTGGAGGGTTGTTTTTCAGACTGAAGGCCTGTGACCAGCCGTGATCCTCAGGGATCAGTGCTGGGTCCACTTTTGTTTGCCATTCATAAGAATGATTTCAATGAGAAAATGGAACGTTTGGTTTGTAAGTTTGCGGATGGCACTAAAAGTGGTGTTAAAGTGGACAGCAACAAAGGTTATGTACGATTCCAAAGGGGTCTTGATCAATTGGGTGGATGATGGAACAGTGACAGATGGAGTTTAATCTGAATAAATGCAAGATATTAGATTTTCATAAAACAAACAAGGGCAGGACTTAAAAGTCGGGCCTTGAGAAGTGATATAGAAAAAAGTGACCTAGGGGTTCAGAGCTTTGAAATTTGTGTCACATGTAGCCAAGGTGGTTAGGCAGGTACTTAGCACATTTGCCTTCATTGCTCAGACTTTTTTCGTGCAGGAACTGGGACGTTATGTTGAGGCTGTACAGGATGTTGGGGAGGACTCTTCTGGAATACTGTGTCCAGTTCTGGTTGTGCTGTTATAGGAAGGATATCATTAAATTGGAGCGGGTTTAGAAGAGATTTAACAGGGTGGTGATGGTAATGGATGGTTTCAGTTATAAGGAGAGGCTGGATAGGCTGGATCTTTTTTCACTGGAGAGAAGGAGGTTAAAGGGTGACCTTATTAGATGTTTATAAAATCATGAGACGTCTAGGTAATGTGAACATCAGGTGCCCGTTCCAGGAGGGGACGCAATTCAAGAGAGGGCTTCATAATTTTACACGTGAGGGGAGAAAAGGCTTTAAAAAGACATTAGGGAATTTTTTATTAATTTTTTACTCAGGTTTTGGTTAAATTATTGAATTAACCTCCAGAGGTGTTGTAGCTGTGAAAGCAATTGCAACTGCTGGGGAGCATGGTGGCTCAGTGGTTCGCACTGCCGCCTCATAGCTCCAGGAACGCGGGTTCAATTCCAGCCTCCAGCGACTGTCCGTGTGGACTTTGCACATTCTCCCCGTGTCTGTGTTGGTATCTTGCCACAAGTAAGTTGGCCATGCTAAATTGCATACACTTTTCCGGGATGAATACGTTTTGTTATATTAGTGTGGAGTTAACATAGGGGAATGGTTCTGGGTGGATTTGTTGGGTAATGACTGATGGAGTGCCACAAGGATCAGTGCTGGGTACTCTACTTTTTCTCATTTACATAAATGATTTGGATGTGAGCCTAAGAGGTACAGTTAGTAAGTTTGCAGATGACATCAAAATTGGAGGTGTAGTGGACAATGAAGAGGGTTACCTCAGATTACAATCGGATCTTGACCAGATGAACCAATGGGCTGAGAAGTGGCAGATGGAGTTTCATTCATATAAATGCGAATTTCTGCATTTTGGGAACGCAAATCTTAGCAGGAGTTATACACTTAATGGTAAGGTCCAAGGGTATGTTGCTGAAAAAAAGAGATCTTGGAGTGCAGATTCATCGCACCTTGAAAGTGGAGTCGCAGGTAGATAGGATAGTGAAGAAGACATTTGGTATGTTTTCGTTTATTGTTCAGAGTACCGAGTGCAGGGGTTGGGAGGTCATGTTGCGGCTTTACAGAAGATTGGTTATGCCACTGTTGGAATATTGCGTGTAATTCTGGCCTCCTACCTATCGGAAAGATGTTGTTAAACTTGAAATGTTTCAGAAAATATCTACAAGAATGTTGCCAAGGTTGAAGGATTTGAGCAATAGGGAGAGGCTGTTTTCCCTGGAGCGTCGGATGCTGAGCGGTGACCTTATAGAGGTTTACAAAATTATGAGGGACATGAATAGGGTGAATATGCAAAGTCTTTTCCCTGGGGTAGGGGAGTCCAGAACTAGAGGGCAAAGGTTTAGGGTGAGAGGGGAAACATATAAAAGAGACCGAAGGGGCAACATTTTAAAGCAGAGGGTGGTATGTGCATGGAATGAGCTGCCAAAGGAAGTGGTGGAGGCTGGAACAATTGCAACAGTTAAGAGGCATTTGGATGGATATATGAATAGGAAGGAATTGGAGGGATATGGATCAGGTGCTGGCGGGTGGGACTAGATTGGGTTTGGATGTCTGGGCGGCATGGATGTATTGGACTGAAGGCTCTGTTTCCTTGTTGTATATCTCTATGACTGACTCTAAATGGCCTGTTTCCACACTGCAATGATTCTACGAGGCAGTCATTTGGACAGGTACATAATAGGAAATGTTTGGATGCATGTGGACCAAGGGGAGGCAGGTGAGGTGAACTCGGTTTGGAATTATGGTCGACGTGGATTGATTGAACCACAAGGTTTGTTTCTGTGTTATGTAATATTACGATTCTAATTCTTGCTATCCCTATATTCCTCCCTCTTCACAACTCTCCCTATCATTGTCACCTCATCCAGCCTCACAACTCTCCTTATCTGTAATAATTCCTCGACAACCTCAGAACCCTCTCTTACTGTAATCCCCTCCAGTCTCTCAAAGCTCTGCTGCATGTGCCTTTCTTTGATTCCAGCCTTTGGGATATCTCATTTTTATTTCTCACTTGATGACGGCCCAATCAGATTCATGCGCCGAACTCCAGAATTTCCTCGTAAACCTCTCCATCTCACTTTCCTCCCAAACACCTTGACCAATCATGTGTATTTTATTCTAATATAACCTTTTCTCATCTGGTTTCAAATGTGGCCTGTCATATCTCTATATTAAGTTTCCAGGGGTTCACAGCACAGAAAAAAGGCTCTGTGGGCCATTCAGTTTGTGCCAGTAAACAAAACGACCTCCTAACTACCCTAATCCATTTTTCAATACTTGGTCAATCGCGTTCTCTGTCTTGGCATAGCAAATGTGCACCGAAATATGTCTTAAATGCTATTGGGAATTCTGAGTCGCCCACCCTTAGAGAAAGTGAGGTTTAGTGCATCTGTTCTTCGATGATGGCATCACCCACAGGAACACAGAGCAGCTGAGTCTGTGCAAAGCAGAGATCGTCCACACATTGGGAAATATGGCAGGGTCTCTGAGAGGGGGCGCAGGAGATTTACTAGCATAGTTCAAGGAATGGGGGGTTTTAGTAGAGTGTTTTGGATTTTTTTGCATCATTCATTGGTATGATATAGGTGTTGCTGATACATAGAGAATGTCAATCTACAATAGATGGACTCTGCTTCTCAACCTCTCCTCTTGCCTGGGTTGTGGTAACCTTCAGGTCAAACCACTACCAGCCATCTCTCCCTAATGAGAGAGCCCTAATGGTCTGGTAGAACAATGCTGACTTTACCTTTTGCACAGTGACACAACTGTGACCTTTGATGGTGGTGGGGGGTGTTGGGGGGTGGTTGGGATGGGGGGGAAGAGGGAATGCTGAAGGTGATGGATGGAACACCACTCAGGCACGGTGCTTTGTCCTGGAGGATGTTCACTTTCTTTAATATTGTTGGGTGCTACACTGATGCAGGCAAGTGGAGAATGTCCCAACACGATCCTGATGTATGCCTTATAGACAACAAACAGACATTGGGGGATCAGGGGTTTGGGGAAACTGTGATTGATCTCCTAGTAGCAGAGGAAATCGAGGGGAGCTGTGACAGAGGGGTTTACAAACCTTACACGTTATAATAATGAACCTTACACCCATCAGCTCATTATACAATGATTACAGGACACACTTTGAAGGGTTGGGGAGATTCAAATTTGTTTATGCAGCAAATGGGTTTCAGATGGAATACAATACTCACACACAATGCTAATATCCAGGTCGTGATGAGTTGAGTAATTCTGTCAGGGGTTGGCGTTACAATTACTGAGATTACCATCTGATTGCCCACCTGAAATATCCTGTAATACAAGTTGATAAAATCCCTCATTGTCACTTCAGGTTAGCAATTCACACTGTCCCCTCCTCCTGGCCCAGGCTGACTATACACATTACCCGTTGTGGAGACCAACAGTCAATTCAGAGGGAAATCTATGTGGGCTTCTATGAGTTTCCACCTTGGGACTTCATTTGAGTGAACAGGGCAGATCTTTGATAAACAGGACAGAATGTTCCAAGAGTCAGTGAGATGTGGAAAGCACGATTTGCTTCCTTTCCTTTCCTTCCGTGCTGCCGCTGTGCCTCATCAATAAGTCATGGGGTGTGAAAGGTGAGTGCAGCTTGGTGGGCAAGTTGTCTCCATTCTGACCAATGGGCAGCAAGCTCATCCCAATCATTCCACAGAGTATCACTAAAACAGAGCAACTCTGCATGCTTCCCACTGCCCATTGCTCCCAGGAAACGTTTAGAAGAATGGGGGGGGGGGGGGGGGGGGGGGGGGGAGGTGTGAGAATCTCCTGTAAAGCTCTAAGAGGACCGTGAAGAGAGAGAGTGATGCACAGGAGAAGAAGGCAACAGGTTGTCAGATGGAGTATAATTTGGGAAAATGGCAAGTTGTTCATTTTGGAGGAGATAATAAAAGAAGTGAGTACTGTTCACATGGTGGAAACTGTGGAAAGCTGCATCACAAAGGGACCGGGGGTAATTGTGCAGGAAACACAGAAAGCGAGCACACAGTTCCATCAGGGAATCAGGAAGGGGAATGGAATTTTTTTTTCAAGGGTTTTCAATATGAGAGTTTGGAGTATATACCTGAGAGTAACGTGAGGAAATGTTGTTGAGACCACCATAACTGGAGTAATGGGAGCAGTTTTGGTCCCTTTATATAAGGAAATGTCACTTTATTGGAGGCTATTCAGGGAAGATTCACTGAGATGATCCCTGGTTTGCAGGAATTATCATTTAAGCAAAGGCTGAACAGGTTGAGACTCTACTCACTGGATTCTGGAGAAGGATAAGTAATCTCATTGAAACATATGGGATTGCTAAATGGTTTGACAGATAAATATTGTGAGATTGTGTCTGAGGGTAAATACTGAGAGGGGAGAGTTGAACCAGATTCTGTGCCAGTCATGGAATCAAAGTTTCTGCTTCGGATTTGACAAGTTTAAGACAACACATACACGGATAATGGGTTTCAGTAGCAATGGAGCTGGGGTGAGGTGGAGACAAGCAACATTTTAGAGACTGGAATTCCTGGTGTTTGTGATTGCGTAGGTATCTGATCAGAATGTCACCTTGGGATCAGATCTGACAGCCATATTGTAAAGAGTGTAGTGCTTCCTTAGGCATTTCCCAGTGAGAGGGACGGGTTCAACAGGAAGGGAAAGGTATTTGTCATAGCACCTGAAGGCAATGGCTTTAACCATTACAATGTTTCATTGGAGGAAATATCTGCTAATCGAGAAGTGGAAGCGAGGTAAGCAGTTTGATAACTGAGTAACAGTGGAGCAATGAAGACGGATGATGGGGATGGAGAGCTGGGTATTGTCAATGTACATGTAAAACCTAACACGGTGCTTTTGGATGATGTCATGTTCTGGCAGTATGTAGGTGAGAACAAGGAGGGGACAAGGATAGTGGTACACCAAATGCAATGAATTCAGAA
This sequence comes from Chiloscyllium punctatum, assembly GCF_047496795.1. Taxonomy (NCBI): domain Eukaryota; kingdom Metazoa; phylum Chordata; class Chondrichthyes; order Orectolobiformes; family Hemiscylliidae; genus Chiloscyllium; species Chiloscyllium punctatum. The sequence continues at coordinate 47,926,862 of NC_092771.1, read as the reverse complement.
AGGAAAGGGAGAGTGGAGATGGAGCAGGATTTTCCAACAACGATGAGGTCAAATATTAGGTTTCAGCAGAATGGGTGAGAAGGACATAACCAGAAAAGACAGACAGACAGAACAATTAACAATGTCTGTGAATTGGCGAGGGGAAGTGACGAGGATGAGAATGAAACAGAGTTGTGATGTCTGTAATTTAGAGAGACTAGGGTAATGGATCAAGATAAGCTCTGATAATGCTTGACAAGAGACTGGAGAAAGATGTAACTTTGGGACAAAAACCAGGAAAACCACGTGAGTCAGTTTGGGCTAGTGGGAGGTAGGGAAGCAGGAGAGGCAGCTGATCGGATTGTCTCAAACTTAGTGACAGAGAAACTCCATGTGCTCCAAGCTCTTATTGTTGGAGGGAAGGATGGAGGAGACAGGATGATGAGTGACCAAACCTGATGTATTTAACTTTTACCCAGAATATTAAAATGTACAACTGACATGCTGGTTCGAATCCCAGCTCGGCAGATGGTGGAATCTGAATTCAAGAAAAAGTAACTGGAATTAGGAATCTCCTGATCTCCATAGAACCATTGTTAATGGTGGAAAAATTCGTGCCAACCTGACAGTGGCCCGACAAGCTACTCCCTGTATTAATTAATGCAAAGTCTCAACAAAGGAATGAAACTGGATGGACCACTCGGCATCGAACATGGCATCAGAAAATATAACCACAGAATTAGCCCTCTCAATGGTGCAACACCCTCAAGACTAGCATCTGGTTTTTGGTGCCAAAATGTGGAGAGCTATCTCACAGACTAGTCAAGGAAGAGCCTGACATAGTCATACTCACGGAATCATCCTTTACAGACAATGACCAGACACCACCATCACCATCCCTCGATATCGAGAGTGTGATGATGGGAAAGCACAACAGGTCAGGCAGGATCCGAGGAGCAGGAGAATCGACGTTTCAAGTATAAGCCCTTCATTAGTCCGACCTGCTGTGCTTTTCCAGCGCCACACTCTCGACTCTGATCTCCAGCAGCTGCAGTCTTCACTTTCTCCTGAAATCTCTGGATATGTCCTGTCCCACCGGCAGGACAGACCAGGCAGAGGTGATGGCACAGTGGTGTACACACAGTAACCATTTGCCCTGGGAGTCCTCAGCATTGACTTTGGACACCAGAAAGTCTTATGGCTCCTGCTGATTACCACGTACCGTGCACGCTCGGCTTAATAATCAGTTTTCCTCCATGTTGAACTTGGAGGAAGCACTGAGGCAATAAAATGGTGTCAAGTGAACTCTGCGTACAGGATTTCAATGTCCTCCACCAAGATTAGCTCATCAACAGGATTACCTACTGAGCTGGTTGGGTATTCAAAGACATAGCTGATCAACCTGGTTTGCAGCAGGCGGTAAGGGAACCAACAAGAGGGAAAAACATACTTGATTTATTATTACGAATCTATCAACTGCAAATGCATCTGTCCATGACAGTACCGGTAAGAGCGACCATCACACAGTTGTTTTGCTGACAAAGCCTGGCCTTAAAGTTGAGAGTACTCTCCATTGTGTTGAGTGAAACTATCATTGTGTTAAATGGGACAGATGTGGTAACTCAAAGTGGATATCTCTGAGGCACTGTGGGTCATCAACAGCAGCAGAACTGTACTCCAGCACAATCTGTAATCTCATGGGTTTGTAAATCCCACACTCATACGTTACAATGGACAAAAAAGGAGGGCATGCCATGAGCAGCACCAGGCATACCTAAATATGAATTGCCAACATGGTGAAGCTACCAAGCAGGAGTGCCTGCATATCAAACAGCAGCAAGAAAGAGCTACGTGTTCCTACATCCAATGGATCAGATCGGAGCTCTGCAGTTCTGCCACACCCAGTTGTGAATGGTAATGGACAATTAAACAACTCGTTGCAGGAAGCACTACAGATATACCCACCCTTACTGATGGAGGGGTTTCACACATCCATGCAAAAGATAAAATGGCAGAATTTGCAGCAATTGTCAGTCATATGCAAAGTGGGATGATCTATCTCAGCCTTCTACAGTAGTTCCTAATGTCACAGAATGTGAGCATTAAGCCAGTTCGAATTAGTTCGAATAATATCAAGAAATGGTTAAGTGGTGAAAAGACTATGGGTCCTCATAAAATTCTGGCAAGATGACTGATGACTTGTGCTCCAGAACTTGCCACCCACTAAGCCAAAAAAACACAGGGCACATCCAAACCAGACAATTTCCCTCTATCAGTCCACTCTCGATGCTGGAATATGTCAGTAAAATGCTGGAAGATGTCATTAACAGGGCTACCAAGCAGCCGCTGCTCAGCAACAGCCAGCTGAGTGACACTCATTTTAGGCTCCACCAGGGCCACTCAGCTCCCAATTGTGTTACTGCCCTGATTCACAACCTGACAACTAACTGAATCCCAGAGGCGAGGTGAGGGGAACAGCCCAGTCCCACTCCAAGACCACTATTTCTAGCTGATTCTAACCTCATCTCAGCTCATATACTGAAACTCTCATCCATTGTGTGTTATCTCCAGATGTAATTATCCAATCCCACTCCTGGCCAGTCTCCCAAATTCAACCTCCCTGTAATCTCAATAAAAATAAAAAAAAACTCTGTCGCCTACGTGCTCACTTCTCCCCAAACATGTTCAACCGTCAAAAGGCTCCTATTCATAAGCAACAGAAATTTTATAAACTCACTCTTGATTTAATTCCTGCCTGTGATCATCCCTAGCTCCCTGCACCTCATATCCTTTCAAACCTCGACAACCCATTTTCTTCGAGACCCTCAACGATTTGATAATTCATTACTTCAACTGTGTGGCTGATTGTGCAGTCGCTAAAGCAACATCATCTGGAATTTGCAGACAAAACCTCATCGGTCTGCTTTCCACCTTTAAGACATCCCTCAAAACCTGCTTTTTGGCAATGCTTTTGGTCAGATGATCTAATATTTTCATCTCTGGCCTTATATCTAAAGTTCTCAATAATAGTTTTGTGAAATTACAAGCATGATAATAAAACTACTCTGTAATGTCTCTTACCCAACCACATTGTGGAAGCACCTTCACCACACAAAGTGTCGCTGTGCAAGAAAGTCAAACATCACCCTCTCCACAGGCAACAAGGTTTTGGCGTTAATCACTGGTATCTGTGGAAGGAGAAACACAGTTGATGTTTCAGGGAGTGCAAAATTGGGATACAGAGAATGAAAATGGTGCAGAATTTGACAGACAGAAATGGAAGGAAAATACTCTTGCTAATTGGAAAAAAGAATTCTTGACTATCAAAGATATTCTAGAAAGAAAATCTGATAATTGAGCAGCACAGGGTTAGGGGCTGTGCTGCAATGAAAAACCCATTTACAAAGGGTCTATAACAGTAATAGTACATTACTAAACACCGTGGGCGGCACGGTGGCACAGTGGTTAGCACTGCTGCCTCACAGCGCCGGAGACCCGGGTTCAATTCCCGCCTCAGGCGACTGACTGTGTGGAGCTTGCACGTTCTCCCCGTGTCTGCGTGGGTTTCCTCTGGGTGCTCCGGTTTCCTCCCACAGTCCAAAGATGTGCAGGTCAGGTGAATTGGCCATGCTAAATTGCCCGTAGTGTTAGGTAAGGGGTCGATGTCGATGTAGATGTAGGGGTATGGGTGGGTACGCTTCGGCGGGGCGGTGTGGACTTGTTGGGCCGAAGGGCCTGTTTCCACACTGTTTCTAATCTAATCTAAAAAAAAATACATCCATGGTTCGAGACTGAGGAAGCTAGATATTGACTAAGTGGTCATGACGGGTGCAAGAGGGGAAGCAGAGCAGCATTAGCTGCTATGATCCCAAAGATGCTCTACCAGAGAAAGGGGACACTAACCGAACAACCCAGATGGCCTCCTTCTTCAAAGACCGCAATTTTCCGACAGACGTGGTTGACGATGCTCTCCACCACATCTCCTCCACTTCCCACTTCTCGGTCCTTGAATCCCGTCCCTCCAATCACTGCCAGGACAGAACCCAACTGATCCTCACCTAGCACACCACCAACCTCCAGATACATCGTATAATCATTTGTCATTTCCGCCACCTCTGAACGAACCCCACCAACAAGGATATATTTTCCTCCCATCCCCTTTCAGCGTTCCAGAAAGACCACTCCCTCCGCGACTCCCTCGTCAGGTCCACACCCCCACCAACCCAAACTCCACACCCTGCACCTTCCCCTATAACGACAAGAAATGCAAAACTTGCACTCACACCTCCCCTCTCTCTTCCTTCCAAGGCCACAAGGCATCCTTCCATGTCCACCACAAATTCACCTGTACCTCCACACACATCATTTACTGCATCTGCTGCACCCAATGTGGCCTTCTCTACATTGGGGAGACAGGCCGCCTACTTGCGGAACATTTCAGAGAACACCTCTGGGACACCCGGACCAACCAAACCAACCACCCCGTAGCTATACACTTCAACTCCCCCTCCCACTCCACCAAGTACATTCAGGTCCTTGGCCTCTTCCATCGCCAGGCCATGGCAACACGACGCCTGGAGGAAGAACGCCTGATCTTCCGCCTAGGAACACTCCAACCACAAGGGATGAATACAGATTTCTCCAGTTTCCTCATTTCCCCTCCCCCCCACCGTTTCTCAGTCCCAACCCGCGGACTCAGCGCCGCATTCTTGACCTGCAATCTTTTTCTCGAACTCTCTGCCCCCAACCCCCTCTCCGGCCTATCACCCTCACCTTAACCTCCTTCCACCAATCGCACTCCCAACGCCCTCCCCCAAGTTCCTCCTCCCTACCTTTTATTTTTGCCTGCTTAGCACACTTTCCTCATTCCTGAAGAAGGGCTTATGCCCGAAACGTCGATCCTCCTGTTCCTTGGATGCTGCCTGACCTGCTGTGCTTTTCCAGCAACACATTTTTCAGCTCATATCTCCAGCATCTGTAGTCCTCACTTTCTCCATTCATCACATTAGTACCTTGCTTATTTCAGATCTTTAGGATGGTAATAGTATCTTCCGGATTAGTAAGATAATTGGGCAAGTTAACCCACTAGTTACTCAGCCGAAAACAAAGTGCTCTTGTGATGCTGTGGTAGTGTCTCCAACTTTGAGCGAGAAGGACGGGATCAGTCCCACCTGAGCCAGAGGTGTCATAATTTTTCGAAATAGGTTGTTTAGGAAATCAATATGAGACAAACTTCAGTAATTGAATGGACAGTCTTGATGGTCTCTGCAAATTCCAAACTTGACTGTTTAGTATCCTGACCTGAGGCCTGATCTCAATTAAACTTTTTCATTTAAACTGAATTGCCTTTTCTTGTGTTGAATATAATTGAAGTTTTTCCTGTCTGCATGCCCCCTTGTGCAAAACATGTTACAAACTGTCAAAAAACAAGATTGAAAACTCAGATTAGCTGATAACTTGTTCAAGAGCTTAAACCAGTGGCCTTTTCCACTGGGACAGTAGGCGCTACAGAATTGATCCCATTTCCCATTGAAATGAGACAGGAGGTAGTGAGCTTGCTGAAATGTCTTGCACTGAAAACTTTTTGATTAAAATAAGTGACTATGGCTGTGGTGCAGTTGAATTTCGAGACTTCGTGAGGAGTATCGACCGTCTTTTCTTTGTTTCTTTCATCGCAGAAGGAATGAGAGCAGCCCAACGCCAGCCGGACCTGCGGAGAAACTGCCAGATAGTAAAATGCGTAACTCCACTTCATTAGCCAGTCTGTCTGAGTCATCCAGACTCAAACATCATGACTGGAGCTGAGCGTCTTGTACTCGCTGTGAATGCTATTACAGAGTACAAACTTAATGCATAACATATTTGATGAGAACTGAAAACAACATATACTGAAGATCACTAAAGGGAGCAGATGGCCGAGTGGTATTATTGCTAAATTATTTATCTAAAGATACAAGTAGCGTTCTGGAGAACCAGGGTCGAATCGTGCCACAGGAAATGAAATTGAATTTGAATTTGAATTCAGTGAATATCTGGAATTAAGAGTCTCATGACCATGAATCTTTTGTCGAGTTTCGGAAAATGAATCTGGTTCACTAACATGCTTGCGATAAGAAGCTACCATCCTTACCTAGTTGGTACAACATGTTACTCCAGACACACAGCAATTAGCTTATCTCTTCACTCCCCATTGGTCAATTAGGGATGAGCAATGAATGCTGCTGAGCGAATGACACCCTCATCCCATGGAAGTCTTTTTAAAAATCGATGGAGAGAGCAAGCTAACATTTTGAGTCCCGATAACTCTTCATCAGAGCTCTGATCGAGTCATCGACACTCACCGTTAGCTTGCTTGGTCTCCACGGATGCTTTATGACCTGCTGTGAGCTCCAATATTTGTTGTTTTCAGTACAGATTCCAACATCTGCACTAATTTCCTTATATGTTTCTTCATTATTTTGTTTATTAATGCCCACTAAATTGCAGCTACTACTCAACACCTTACCTGCAGAGTACTGTAGCCCTGGTGTCAAAAGCCTCCATCGACTTGTTCAATTACACCATAGTTTTGGACAATTGCAAGATGCCACTGTGGCTGAAAAGAATAGAATCATAGTCATCAACATGGAAATGAACCATTCGGACCAACTCGTCCATGCAAACCAAATTTCCTAAACTATGCTAGTGCAGTTTGCCTGCATTTCGAACATCTTTCTCAACCTTTCCTATTAAGTACCTTTCCAAATGTCTTTTAAATGTTGTAACTGTACTTGCACCTACCACCTCCTCTGGACGTTCATCCCGTGTCGCAACCAATCTGTTGGTGAGGAGGTTGACAATTTGTAATTTCACTGTTGACTACGGTGTGTGAATCGCTGGGGATTATTGTTCGTTCAGGACCTTCCCTTTCTGAGCACGGCTCAGGGCCTCAAGAGATTCCTGAATGTGGCTCGGGCCTCCTTGTGGGTTACCACATGCTGCCCAAGGACTTGTGTTTGCGCAGCGCAGCTGTCTACGGGTGGGGGTGTTGTGGAAGAAAGGAGGATGCGTTAAGGAATTAATTTATTTAAGGAATGTTGGTGTCACTGGCTGTGCAAACATTTATGGCCTCATTCTAATACCTTAAGAAGGTGGTTGTGAACTCCCCTTTTGAATCACTGCAATCCGTGTGGGTTGTAGGCCTATTGATAGTGCTGTTGGGAGGGAGCTCCAGAATTTTGGCTCAATGACACTTCAGGACTGCTGAAAGATTTTCAACTCCAGATGGTAGTGGCTTGGAAAGGAACTTGCAGGAGCTAGTATTCCCAGGAATCTGCGTCCCTTTTCCTTTTAGTTGGTATTGGTCACAGTTTTGGAAGATGCTATTGAAGTATTATGAATTGATGGAATGTATCTTGTAGGTAGTACATAGTGCTGCTGTTGGCATCAGTGAAGTAGGGAGTGAGTGCGGTGCCAATCAAGCAGTCTGCCTTTTCCTAATGCTGTCAAGCTCCTGAAGTGTTCTTGGAGCTAGACCCAAACCTAGCCAAGTAGCGAATATCCTATTGCACTCCTGAGTTGTATCTTGTAGATGGAGGACAGGCTTCAGATATTCGGGAGTGGTTTACTTACCATAGTTATATGGCTAATCCACTTCAATTTCTAGTCAATAAAAAATCCCCAGAATGTTGATTGTGGGGGATTCGGCAATAGTGGGTTTGGAGAAAGAGGCTGCAAAGTTTTTGGTGAAGGAGCTTCAGGCTGAAAGCTAGGGAGGAGGGAATAACGTAGAGGTTAAAAATGGATTGGTGGGGAAATATGCTGCAAAGGAGACATTATGGCCTTTTCTCTGTGCTGGGCCTAGCTGGTCTGCTGACACTACTGTAGAGATATTGTTGCTCACCTCACCAAATCTCACCATAGTGTTTCCAATACCATGCCCATTAAACCTCTTGCATCAGTCCATTCATCTTACTTCCTCCATTTGAAATAAGAACATAAGATTATTAGAATTAGGAGCAGGATTATTAATCAGCCCCTTGTCCCTGCTCTGCCATTTGATACAGTCATGGCAAATCTCATCTTGGCCTGAACACCACTTTTGTGCCAGCTCTCCTTAACTCTTCAGCCCATTACTCATTAAAAATCTGTGTGCCTCCTATTTGAATTTACTTAATGTCCCAGAATCCACACTGTTCTGAGGTAGTGAATTCCCCAGATTCACCATCCTCTGAGAGAGGTAATTCCTCCAACTTCCCCTAAATTTACGACTCCTCATTTTAGATTGATCATCTTCTCTGCATCTACTTGTTCAATCCCTTGACCATTTTATAGACGTCAATGATACCACCTCTCACTCTTGGGCCCAAAGAATATGAATGCAAATAGCGATTGTCGTTCAGCTTGTGACATTTTAATAACTGTGTTCAAAGGATGTTTGTTCAAAACTGAGCTGGGCACTTAATGCTTTTCAAATAAGCAATAGTTGACGAGATTAAGTACATCAATATATTGGAGTTCTATTTTTAGGAAGACTTACTGTAGGGAAGATTTGGTTAAGGGAATTTCACAGTCAAAGCTGTGGAAGAGTAACATCCACCCATGTGTGAGGTAGTACACTGTGGTCAAAAGAATAAAGAGACCACTTCCTCTTTGGAAATATGTCCTTAAATAGGGCAGAGGGATCTGGAGATAGGAGTGAGGCACTAGCAGCAAATGGCACCGATTTGTGAGGTTAGATAGAAAAGTAGATCATGGGTTTATTTCGTGGGCGGCAGAGTGTTAGGTGTTAGACACGTGTAGAACCATGGACAGGTCACCCTTGGTGCACTGCAAACAGTTCTTATCTTCATATTGTTAAATAGATGTAGAGGCAGTAGGGAAGTTAAAGAATAAATACTGGAATTATATCAAAACTGAATTTGAATTCATCAAGTAAGATTGGACAGTCCTGTCTCGTAGAAAAAAAGTGACATGGTCCATTTACATAGGGGTTTGATAGGGTAGACATAGAAAATATGTTTCTGTTTGTGAATGACACTATCCACTGGAACTGGGGATATAATTGTAGTCATTATTAAATCCAATGGGGAATTTTCAGAAGGCGACAACGTCTTTACCCAGAAAGGGGTTTGAATGTAGAACTGACCTAATCAGGAATAATTGAATCAAATAACAGATGAATTCATGGAGCAGCTTGGAATACAAGAAATCGAAAAAAAAACTATGTTGATGGGTTTAGGTTGGGAAGGACGCCTGTGTAAATCACAAATACTGAGAAACTGTTTTTGTGTCCTGAAACTATACATCTGTGTTGTTCTGTGACATGTCCATAGGAGCAGCAGCTTCAGCAGTAAACAAGACAGCTCACCCTTACCATTCTTGGAGGAAAGCAGAACCTCTGGCCACACAAAAGGGAAATAGCTCTATTGAAGAGGTGGTTCCAACAGTGGCCAACGACTCAATCCGCAGAGACAGTGTGCCTTCATTACCTGGTGAGAAAGGTGAATTCTTTAACCAGAAATGATGTTTTGTCCTTCCACTGATCTCATGACTGAAACGGGGAAGTGTGTCTCTTCAGTTAGATGATTCGAATCAATCAAATCTATTGCTATGTTAGCACTCCTTCCCTACCCAAAGGATATGTGGGTCAAATGGGCACATGACTTGCACTGATTTAGTTCAACATTCCTTTATTCATTCATGTGCTTAAGCTATTCAATCCAACTTCCTTGTGTTTCCCTTGGATCTGTGGTTCTGCATAAGGAAACTTAAACAATGTCTGATTCAATATCAAAGTTGTGTTGAATCAATAATTGTAACCCAACTCTGCTCCTTAAGCAGATCATTAATCCAAGGATTTTAGCTCAGCCCCTAGCTTCAAGTTCATGTTCTAAACCTTTCAGTGAGCAATGGAAAATAACAGAACCATGTCAATCATTTATTGTCTCTCCAGACTCTGCTTCTGTTGCCACTGAGTACTCCCTTAAGTTCGATGAGTCAATGACAAAAGATGAGATTGAAGAGAAATCCTTCCGTTCCTTCTGCCATCAGAGAGCCATCACCACTTTAATATGGGGAAGAAACGCAGCCAGCAGGATGATTCAGATGAGGATATAGTGCGGGACCAATTGGCTTCTCCTGTGGATTCGGGTGAGTGGTGGTGTCAATTAGTGGGATCTCAGTGCTTGGAATAGTTACTCCTCTCCATATTCGAATGTTCGAAGTATCTTGCCATGAGATTCAGATGGAGAGGACAAGGACCATACAGTGTATCGAGTGTATGCCAATAGTTGGTGGATCTTGTGTTTTTGCAAAAAGAAAGCGAGTACCACTCGGTAACAATGTGCCCAGAGTTTATAAATCTTGAAGAAGAATAAATATTTCACATTGTTAATCTTTGTGATCGAGTTACCATGTAGTGAAGACAAAGATTAATATTTACTTGAATTCCTTGCTCACCCAATCAGGTAAACACAACCTCAATTTGACTGCTAAGAATGTCCCTGAATTTACTCCATTCTACTGTCCATTAAAGGTGGTAATAAGATGCAAAAGAGGTCTTTACAGAGGAATTTAATTTGAACAAGAGACATTTGTGCAGATAATAAGAGATATTGTAATTGGAAGGATATGGTTAGTGATGTCCTGCACGGATCGATGTTGGAGCCCTACCTATTCGCTATTCATAATGAAAGGAAAACCACATTCAAAATTTGGGGCCACTCTGCAGATTACTGTGATTCCAAGTGTCGGTAGATGGAAGCATAGCATTCGAAAGCAATCTTGATAGATTCAGTAAATGAAAAAAACAACGACAGATGAGTTTGTGTCAGCAAGTGAGAGGTTGGATCAAAATAGGATATTTCTTGATTGTGAAAATAGAGAGAGTGTGGACTCCAAAGAAAATTGGTGGGATTGATCCAGCTGTATAGTTCATGAATGTGTCACAGACAGTTTCAGAAACGTGACCAAGGGACCGGTGGAATTTTGACATTGAACTCTGCAGAAGACTAGATACCAAAGGATTAGAAGTCATGCTTCAGCAAATCCAAACCTAGTTAAATCGAGCTGTCAGGGCTGGGCACCATGGCTTAAGGAGAGTATCACTCTGAGTGGAAGTGAAGTGTAGATTTACTGAAGCGATACTTGGATTCCAAGGCTTAAATTAAGAAGAAAGATTAAACAGATAAACTGTTAGAGTCAGAACATTGAGGTGTGATAACGGGCAACACTTTTATGCACAGAAATTGATAAAATTTGAGAAAGTTCCACAAACAGCAATTGATTGGAAATCATTTGCAAATTTTGAATCTGAGATTGGTAGATTTTGAATGAAAATGCTGTAGGATTATGGGACAACGACAGGGATTTGTTATGATGAGAAAGATTACCATGATTTGGGTGAATGGTGGAATAGGCTCAAGAAGCTCAATAGCCTCCTCGTGTTCTGATGTTGATTTAACCATGGCTCCCTTTTTCTCTGCAAGTGAAACTCCTGTAGTGTTTTTGGTTATTTATCAGAACATGGAAGCAGTTAGTGACTGGAGTCCTGACCAGCAAATTATCAGTATGAGGGCCTTCGCTGGTCTTAATGTGTTTCACAGATGATGAAATGACATAGCCAGCACTCTCCTTCCCTCTCTCACCCCCTCTCTCCCCTCTCTCCTCCCCTCACAGCCCCCTCCCCACCCTCTCACAACCTCGCGACACACCCTCTTAACAACCCACCCCTGCGTTCCCCCTCTCCCACCACTCTTCGCCCCCCTCTCACCCCCTCTCTCGCCCCCACTGCCCCCGCCCCCCTTGTCGCCTTCTCGCCCCCCCTCGCCCCCCCTCTCGCCCCCCTCTTGCCCCCCTCACCCACACAGCCCACCCTTTCACCCACCCTCTCACCCACCTCCTCGACCCCCCTCGCCCCAACCCCCACGCGCCACCACACCCCGACCCTCTCGAACCCCCCGGCCCCGCCGGGCCACCCTTTTGCCCCACCATTTGCCCCCTCACACCCCCTTCTCCCCTCTCCCTCACTCTCGCCCATCCCATCACCTCCCACACGCCGCGCCCCCATTGCCGCCTCCGCTTGCTGCCCCCTCTCGTCCCCCTCTACGCTTTTGCCCCCTCTCTCACCCCCCCACCACTCGCACCCATTCTCTCCCTCCCTCTAGCCGCCTCCCTCTACCCCCTCCCTCTATCCCTCCACCCCCTCACTCTACACCCTCCCTCTACCCCCCTCCCTCTGCACCCCCTACCTGCCTTCCCTCTAACCCCGTTCCTCTCCCCCTCCCTCTACCCCCTCCCCTACCACCTCCCTCTACACCCCTCTCTCTTCCCCTCTCCCTCTACTCCTCCTCCCTCTACCCCCCGTACCTCCTCCCTCTACATCCTCCCTCTACCCCCTCCTTCTTCCTCCTCTCCCTCTACTCCTCTTTCTGCCCCCTCCTCTATTCCCCCCTCCCTCTACCCTCCTCTATCCCCCACCCCATCTCTCTATCTCTTTCTTTCTTGCCGCTGCCTCGCTGCCACTCTGCCAATCTCCCTCTTTCTCGCTCCCTCACTCCCTCGTTCCAACACTTCCATGATCCCACTCTGCCAATCTCGCTCTTTCCTTTCTCTCTCTCGCTCTCTCTCGTATCTGCTCTCTCTCTCTTGCTCTTTCTTGCAGATCTCTCTCGCGCTCTCTCTCTTGCTCGTACTCTCTCTCTCTCAGCCCTCCGTCCCTCCCTGTCTCATACTCGTCTGTCTCTCATCCCCCTTTCTCTCACTCGTCCCCTCTTTCTCTCGCTGTCCCCATCTCTCTCTCTCGCTCCTTCTCTCTCTCGCTCTCCTTTCCTCTCTCTCTCACACCCCCTTTTTCTCCTCTCTCTCCCCCATCACTGTCGCCCTCTCTTGCCTCTCTCTTTCTTGCGCGTGGCACTCTCTCTCTCTTACACCCACTTTCACCCCCTCTCTCTCTCCCTATATCTCTCTCTTTGTTGCCCCGTCACCATTGCTCACCTCTCTCGCTCTCTCTCTATCCTTCTCTCTATAACCTCTCCCTCTCGCTTCTCTCACTCTCTCTTGTTCTCTCTGCCGCCCCTCACTAACTCCTCCCTTGTTCTTTCTCGATCACTCTTTCCCTCACCCTCTCTCCCACACCCTCTCTCTCTCTCTTTCCCTCGCACTCTCACTCTCTCTCTCATATTTTCCCCCCTTTCCCTCTTTCTTGCAACTGTCTCCCTCTTTCTCTCGTTCTCTCTCGCTTGTTCTGTCTCTCTCGCTCACTCTCGGTCACTCTCTCCCTCTCTCTATCACGCAACCCTCTCTCTCTCTCTCTCTCTCTCTCTCTCTCTCTCTCTCTCTCTCTCTCTCTCTCTCTCTCCCCCCCCCCCCATCTCACTCCCACATTCGCTCTTGCCTCATCGCTCTCTCATCCTCTCTTCCTCTCTCACCCCTCTATCTCTGCCACTCTGGTCCTTCCCTCTGTCTCTCGCCTCCTCTCTCTATTTCGCCCGTCTCTCATTGCTCTACTTCTCGCTCGTCCCGTCTCTCCATCTTGCTATCCCTTCTCTCTCACTCCTTCTCTCTCTCTCTCTCGGCCTCTCTCTCTCACTCTCACTCTCCCCCATCTTTCTCTGTCGCCTTCTCTCTCTCTATCCTGCTCCCTTCTCTCTCTCTCTACCAATCCTCTCTCTTTTGACCATCTCTCTCTCGCACGCTCACTCTCTCGCTATCTCTCACTGTCTTTCTCTTGCCCCCTCTCTCCATCTCTCTGGCACCTCTCTTTCTCTCGCCGCCTCGTTCTCTCGCTATCTCTCTCACACGCTCTCTCTCTCTCTCTTGCTCGCCCCCTTTCTGTGTCTCTTGCTCTCGTTCTGGCTCTCTCTCGCAGTCGCCCTCACTCCCCCTCCTCTCACTTATCCTTCTCTCACTCGCCCTCCTCTCACTCACCCTCCTCTCACTCGCCCTCCTTTCCCTCATCCCCTCCATCTCTCTCTCTCACCCCCCTCCCTCTCTCTCTCGCCACCTTCCTCTCTCTCTCTCGCCCCCTCCCTCTCTCTCTTGCCCCCTCCTTCTCTCTCTCCAACCCTCCCTCCCTCTCTCTCTCGCCCCGTCCCTCTCTCTTTCTCCCCTATCTCTCTCGCGCCCCTCCCTCTCTCTCTCGCCCTCTTCCTCTCTCTCTCACCGCCTCCCTCTCTCTCCCCCCTCCCTCCCTTTCTCCTCCTCTTCCTCCCTCTCTCACTCGCCCCACTCCCTTTCTCTCTCTTGCCCCTCCCTTTCTCTCTCGCACCCTCCCTCTTTCTCTCGCCCCCTCCCTCTCTCTCTCCCCCCTCTCTCTCACCCCTCTCTCTCTCACCCCCTCCCTCTCTCTCTCACACCCCCTTCCTCCTCTCTCACCCCCTCCCTCTCTCTCTCACCTCCTCCCTCTCTCTCTCTCGCCCCCCTCACACTCTCTCGGCCCTGTTCTCTTTCTCTCTCACCTCCTCCCTCTCTCTCTCGCTCACCCCCCTCACGCTCGCCCACCTCCCTCTCTCTCGCACCCGCCCTCTCTCTCTCGCCCCTCACTCTCTTTCACCCGCCCCCTCCCTCTCTCTCTCACACACCCTCACTCTCTCTCTCACCCCACTCCATCTCCCTCTCTCATCCCCCTCCCTATTTCTCACACATCCCCTCCCTCACTCTCTCGCCCCATCCCTCTCTCCCTCACACACTCTGCCTCCCTTTCTCTCTCCCCTTTCCCCTCTCTCTTGCACCTTCCCCCTCTCGCCCCTTTCCTCTCGCTCGCCCCTTCTCTCTCTCTCTACCCCCTCACACTCTCTCTCGTCCCATCACTCCCTCTCGCCCCTTCCCCATCTCTCTCTCGCCTCCCTCTCTCACTCTCGCATCCTCCCTCTGTCTCTCTCTCGACCCTACTTCTCGCCCCTACCCCTCTTTCTCGCCCCCTATCCCTCTCTTCTCTCGCCCCACTCACCCTCTCTCTTGCCACCTCCCTCTCTCTCCCCCTCCCTCTCTCTGTCGTCACCCTCCCTCTCCCTCTCTCACCCCTCTCTCTCTCTCACCCTGTCTCTTTCTGTCTCTCGCCACCTCCCTCTCTCTCTCTCGCCCCCTCCCTCTCTCTCTTGCCTCCTCCCTCTCTCTCTCACATCCCGCCTCGCTCTCTCTCTCGCCTCCCTCTCTCGCTCACCCCTCCCTCTCTCTATTTCGCCTCCCTCTGTCTCTCTCGCCTCCCTCTCTCTCTCTCGACCATCCCACTTTCTCTCTCGCACCCCTCTATCTCTCTCTCCCCTCCCTCTCTCTCTCATTCCCCCTCACTTTCCCTCTCTCACCCTCTTCCTCGTTTTCTCACTCCCCTCTCTCTATCACATTCCCCTCCTCTCTCTCTCACTACATCCCTCTCTCTCTCAACCGCTCCCTCCCTCTCGCTCGCCACTTCACTCTCTCCCTTGCCCCCTCCCTCTCTCTCTTGCCCCTCCCTCACTCTCTCACACCCTCCCTCTCTCTCTCTCCCCTCCCTCTCTCTCGCCCCTTCCCTCTCTCTCTTGAGCCATCCCTCTCTCTCGCCCGCAAACTCTCTCTCCCGCCACCTCCCTCTCTCTCTCTCGCTCCCTCCCCCTCTCTCTCTCGCCACTCCTCTCTCTCTCTCTCCCCCTCCCTCTCTCTCTCGTCCCCCTCCCTCTCCCTCTCTCACCCCCCTCTCTCTCGCACCCCTTCCCTCTCTCTCTCACCTCCTCCCTCTCTCTCTCTCGTCCTCCTAACATTCTCTCGCCCCCATTCTCTTTCTCTCTCGCCCCCTCCCTCTCTCTCGCTCGCCCCCCTCTCTCTCGCCCACCTCCCTCTCTCTCGCACCCTCCCTCTCTCTCTCACCCACTCCCTCTCTCTTTCACCCGCCCTCTCCCTCTCTCTCTCACACACCCTCACTCTCTCTCACCCCACTCCATCTCCCTCTCTCATCCCCCTCCATCTCTCTCACACATCCCCTCCCTCGCTATCTCGCCCCATCCCTCTCTCTCTCACACACCCTGCCTCCCTCTCTCTCGCCCCTTCCCCCTCTCGCCCCTTTCCTCTCTCTCGGCCCTTCACTCTCTCTCTTGCCCCCTCACTCTCTCTCTCGTCCCATCACTCCCTCTCACCCCTTCCCTCTCTCTCTCTCGCCTCCCTCTCTCACTCTCGCCCCCTCCCTCTCTCTCTCTCGCCTCCCTCTCTGTCTTGACCCAGCCTCTCGCCCCCTCTCCCTCACTCTCTCGCCCCACTCACCCACTCACTCGCCACCCCTTTCTCTCTCCCCCTCCCTCTCTCTCTCGTCACCCTCCCTCTCCCTCTCTCACCACCTCCCTCCCTCGCTCTCTCACCCCCTCTCTCTCACATTCCCCTCCCTCTCTCTCTCACTACATCTCCCCTCTCTCAACCCCTCCCTCTCTCTCGCTCACCCCCTCGCTTTCTCCCTTGCCCCCTCCCTCTCTCTCTTGCCCCCTCCATCTCTCTCTCGCTCCCAAACTCTCTCTCACGCCACCTTCCTCTCTCTCTCTCGCCCCCTCCCTCTCTCTCTCTCGCCACCCCTCTCTCTCTCCCCTCCCTCTCTCACTCGTCCCCCTCCCTCTCCCTCTCTCACCCCCTCCCTCTCTTTCTCACCCCTCTCTCTCACACAACTCTCCCTCTCTCTCTCACTCCATCCCTCTCTCTCTCAACCCCTCCCTCTTGACTCGCCCCCTCCCTCTCTGTCTTGCCCCCTCCCTCTCTCTCGCACCACCTCCCACTCTCTCTTGCCCGCTCTCTCTCTCTCTTGCCGCCTACCACTCTCTCTTACACCCTCCTTCTCTCTCTCCCCCTCTCTCTCGCCCCCTCCCTCTTTCTCTCTCACCCCATCCCTCTCTCTCACTCACCCCCTCCCTCTCTCTAGCCCCCTCCATCACTCTCTCTCACCCCCTCACTCTCTCTCTCTCGCCTCCCTCTCTCTCTCTCACCCTCCCTCCCTCTCTCTCTAGCCCCCTCCCTCTCCCTCTTGCCAGCTCCCTCTTTCTTTTGCCCCTCATTCTCTCTCTCTCATACCCTCTCTCTCTCTCCTCCCTCCCTCTCTCTGTCTCTTCCTGCTCCCTCTCTCTCTCTTACACCCTCCCTCTCTCTCTTGCCCCCTCCCTCTCTCTCTTGTCCCCCTCCCTCTCTCTCTCGCCTCTCCTCTCTCTCTCTCTCTCTCGCCCACTCCACCTCCCTCTCTATCTCTCTAGGCCCCCTCCCACTCTCTCTCGCCCATCCCCTCCCTCTCACTCACGCCGCCTCCCTCTCCCTCTCTCGCCCCCGTTCCTCTCTCTCTCACACCCCCTCCCTCTCTCGCTCCCCTCTCTCGCGTCCACCTCCCTCTCTCGCTCTCTCACCCGGCCTCTCTCTCTCTCACCCCCCTCCCTCTCTCTCTTGTCCCCCTCCCTCTCTGTCGTCCCCCTTCCTCTCTCTCTCGTCCCCCTCCCTCTCTCTCGCTTGTCCCACTCCCTCTCGCTGACTCACCTCCCCTCTCTTTTCCCCCCTCTCTCCCGCCCGCTCTCCCATTAACTCTCTCATCCCCCTCCCTCTCTCTCGCCCCCCCCCACTCTCCCTCTCATCCCCCTCCCCTCACTCTCTCATCCCCTCCCTCACAATCTCTTGGCCCACTCCCTCTCTCTCTCTCGCCCCCTCCCTCTCTCTCTCGGCCATCCCTTTCCCTCTCTCTCTCACCTCCTCTCCCTCTTGCTCTCTCTCCCCTCCTCCCTCTCTCGCTCGCCCCCTCCCTCTCTCTCTCACCCCCTCTCCCACTTTCTCTCTCACCCCTCCTCCCTCTCTCTCGTCCCCCTCCCTCTATCTCTTGTCCCAATCCCTCTCTCACTCCCTCCCTCTCTTTCCCATTAACCCCTATCTCTCTCTCGCGCACCCTGCCATTCTCTCTCTCGTCCGCCTCCGACTCTCTCTCGCCCCCCTCTCTCTCTAACACCCCCTCCCTCTCTCTCTCGCCCCCTCCCTCTCTTTCTCGTCCCCCTCCCTCTCTCTCTCTCTCCCCCTCCCTCTCTCTCTCGCACCCTCCCTCTTTCTCTCGCCCCCTCCCTCTCTCTCTCCCCCCTCTCTCTCACCCCTCTCTCTCTCACCTCCTCCCTCTCTCTCTCACACCCCCTTCCTCCTCTCTCACCCCCTCCCTCTCTCTCTCACCTCCTCCCTCTCTCTCTCTCGCCCCCCTCACACTCTCTCGGCCCTGTTCTCTTTCTCTCTCACCTCCTCCCTCTCTCTCTCGCTCACCCCCCTCACGCTCGCCCACCTCCCTCTCTCTCGCACCCGCCCTCTCTCTCTCGCCCCTCACTCTCTCTTTCACCCGCCCCCTCCCTCTCTCTCTCACACACCCTCACTCTCTCTCTCACCCCACTCCATCTCGCTCTCTCATCCCCCTCCCTATTTCTCACACATCCCCTCCCTCACTCTATCGCCCCATCCCTCTCTCTCTCACACACTCTGCCTCCCTTTCTCTCTCCCCTTTCCCCTCTCTCACGCACCTTCCCCCTCTCGCCCCTTTCCTCTCACTCGCCCCTTCTCTCTCTCTCTACCCCCTCACACTCTCTCTCGTCCCATCACTCCCTCTCGCCCCTTCCCCATCTCTCTCTCGCCTCCCTCTCTCACTCTCGCATCCTCCCTCTGTCTCTCTCTCGACCCTACTTCTCGCCCCTACCCCTCTTTCTCGCCCCCTATCCCTCTCTTCTCTCGCCCCACTCACCCTCTCTCTTGCCACCTCCCTCTCTCTCCCCCTCCCTCTCTCTGTCGTCACCCTCCCTCTCCCTCTCTCACCCCTCTCTCTCTCTCACCCTGTCTCTTTCTGTCTCTCGCCACCTCCCTCTCTCTCTCTCGCCCCCTCCCTCTCTCTCTTGCCTCCTCCCTCTCTCTCTCACATCCCGCCTCGCTCTCTCTCTCGCCTCCCTCTCTCGCTCACCCCTCCCTCTCTCTATTTCGCCTCCCTCTGGCTCTCTCGCCTCCCTCTCTCTCTCTCGACCATCCCACTTTCTCTCTCGCACCCCTCTGTCTCTCTCTCCCCTCCCTCTCTCTCTCATTCCCCCTCACTTTCCCTCTCTCACCCTCTTCCTCGTTTTCTCACTCCCCTCTCTCTATCACATTCCCCTCCTCTCTCTCTCACTACATCCCTCTCTCTCTCAACCGCTCCCTCCCTCTCGCTCGCCACTTCGCTCTCTCCCTTGCCCCCTCCCTCTCTCTCTTGCCCCTCCCTCACTCTCTCACACCCTCCCTCTCTCTCTCTCCCCTCCCTCTCTCTCGCCCCTTCCCTCTCTCTCTTGAGCCCTCCCTCTCTCTCGCCCGCAAACTCTCTCTCCCGCCACCTCCCTCTCTCTCTCTCTCGCTCCCTCCCCCTCTCTCTCTCGCCACTCCTCTCTCTCTCTCTCCCCCTCCCTCTCTCTCTCGTCCCCCTCCCTCTCCCTCTCTCACCCCCCTCTCTCTCGCACCCCTTCCCTCTCTCTCTCACCTCCTCCCTCTCTCTCTCTCGTCCTCCTAACATTCTCTCGCCCCCATTCTCTTTCTCTCTCGCCCCCTCCCTCTCTCTCGCTCGCCCCCTCTCTCTCGCCCACCTCCCTCTCTCTCGCACCCTCCCTCTCTCTCTCACCCACTCCCTCTCTCTTTCACCCGCCCTCTCCCTCTCTCTCTCACACACCCTCACTCTCTCTCACCCCACTCCATCTCCCTCTCTCATCCCCCTCCATCTCTCTCACACATCCCCTCCCTCGCTATCTCGCCCCATCCCTCTCTCTCTCACACACCCTGCCTCCCTCTCTCTCGCCCCTTCCCCCTCTCGCCCCTTTCCTCTCTCTCGGCCCTTCACTCTCTCTCTTGCCCCCTCACTCTCTCTCTCGTCCCATCACTCCCTCTCACCCCTTCCCTCTCTCTCTCTCGCCTCCCTCTCTCACTCTCGCCCCCTCCCTCTCTCTCTCTCGCCTCCCTCTCTGTCTTGACCCAGCCTCTCGCCCCCTCTCCCTCACTCTCTCGCCCCACTCACCCACTCTCTCGCCACCCCTTTCTCTCTCCCCCTCCCTCTCTCTCTCGTCACCCTCCCTCTCCCTCTCTCACCACCTCCCTCCCTCGCTCTCTCACCCCCTCTCTCTCACATTCCCCTCCCTCTCTCTCTCACTACATCTCCCCTCTCTCAACCCCTCCCTCTCTCTCGCTCACCCCCTCGCTTTCTCCCTTGCCCCCTCCCTCTCTCTCTTGCCCCCTCCATCTCTCTCTCGCTCCCAAACTCTCTCTCACGCCACCTTCCTCTCTCTCTCTCGCCCCCTCCCTCTCTCTCTCTCGCCACCCCTCTCTCTCTCCCCTCCCTCTCTCACTCGTCCCCCTCCCTCTCCCTCTCTCACCCCCTCCCTCTCTTTCTCACCCCCTCTCTCTCACACAACTCTCCCTCTCTCTCTCACTCCATCCCTCTCTCTCTCAACCCCTCCCTCTTGACTCGCCCCCTCCCTCTCTGTCTTGCCCCCTCCCTCTCTCTCGCACCACCTCCCACTCTCTCTTGCCCGCTCTCTCTCTCTCTTGCCGCCTACCACTCTCTCTTACACCCTCCTTCTCTCTCTCCCCCTCTCTCTCGCCCCCTCCCTCTTTCTCTCTCACCCCATCCCTCTCTCTCACTCACCCCCTCCCTCTCTCTAGCCCCCTCCATCACTCTCTCTCACCCCCTCACTCTCTCTCTCTCGCCTCCCTCTCTCTCTCTCACCCTCCCTCCCTCTCTCTCTAGCCCCCTCCCTCTCCCTCTTGCCAGCTCCCTCTTTCTTTTGCCCCTCATTCTCTCTCTCTCATACCCTCCCTCTCTCTCCTCCCTCCCTCTCTCTGTCTCTTCCTGCTCCCTCTCTCTCTCTTACACCCTCCCTCTCTCTCTTGCCCCCTCCCTCTCTCTCTTGTCCCCCTCCCTCTCTCTCTCGCCTCTCCTCTCTCTCTCTCTCTCTCGCCCACTCCACCTCCCTCTCTATCTCTCTAGGCCCCCTCCCACTCTCTCTCGCCCATCCCCTCCCTCTCACTCACGCCGCCTCCCTCTCCCTCTCTCGCCCCCGTTCCTCTCTCTCTCACACCCCCTCCCTCTCTCGCTCCCCTCTCTCGCGTCCACCTCCCTCTCTCGCTCTCTCACCCGGCCTCTCTCTCTCTCACCCCCCTCCCTCTCTCTCTTGTCCCCCTCCCTCTCTGTCGTCCCCCTTCCTCTCTCTCTCGTCCCCCTCCCTCTCTCTCGCTTGTCCCACTCCCTCTCGCTGACTCACCTCCCCTCTCTTTTCCCCCCTCTCTCCCGCCCGCTCTCCCATTAACTCTCTCATCCCCCTCCCTCTCTCTCGCCCCCCCCACTCTCCCTCTCATCCCCCTCCCCTCACTCTCTCATCCCCTCCCTCACAATCTCTTGGCCCACTCCCTCTCTCTCTCTCGCCCCCTCCCTCTCTCTCTCGGCCATCCCTTTCCCTCTCTCTCTCACCTCCTCTCCCTCTTGCTCTCTCTCCCCTCCTCCCTCTCTCGCTCGCCCCCTCCCTCTCTCTCTCACCCCCTCTCCCACTTTCTCTCTCACCCCTCCTCCCTCTCTCTCGTCCCCTCCCTCTATCTCTTGTCCCAATCCCTCTCTCACTCCCTCCCTCTCTTTCCCTTCAACCCCTATCTCTCTCTCGCGCACCCTGCCATTCTCTCTCTCGTCCGCCTCCGACTCTCTCTCGCCCCCCTCTCTCTCTAACACCCCCTCCCTCTCTCTCTCGCCCCCTCCCTCTCTTTCTCGTCCCCCTCCCTCTCTCTATCTCTCCCCCTCCCTCTCTCTCTCGCCCCCTCCCTCTCTCTCTCGCCCCCTCCCTCTCTTTCTCGCCCCCTCCCTCTCTCTCTCTCGCCCCCTTACCTCTCTCATTCGTCCCCCCCTCTCTCTTGCCCCTTCCCTCTCTCTCTCGCCCCCTTCTCTCTCTCTCTCGCCTCCTCCCCCCCTCTCTCTCTCGCCCCCCTGCCAGTCTCTCTCGCCCCCCTCCTTCTCTCTCTCTCTCTCCCCCTGACTCTCTCTCTCACCCCCCTCCCTCACTCAGTCACCCCCCTCACTGTCACTCTCACGCCTTTACCTCTCTCTCTCTCACCCCCTTCCTCTCTCTCTTTCGCCCCCTCCCCATCTCACTCTCACCCCTTCCCTCCCTTTCTCTCTCGCCCCCTCCCTCTCTCTTGCCCCTCTCTCTCTCGACCCCATCCCTCTCTCTCTCTCGCCCCCTCCCTCTCTCTCTCTCCCCTCACTCTCTCTCACCCCCTCCCTCTCTCTCTCTCGGCCCTCCCTCTCTCTCTCGCCCCCTCCCTTTCTCTCTCTCCCCCACTCTCACTCTCACCCCCTCACTCTCTATCTCTTACCCCTCCCTCTCTCTCTCGCCCCCTCGCTCTCACTCCCGCACACCCCATCGCTCTTTCGCCCCTCCCTTTCTCTCTCTCTCCACTTCCCTCCCTCTCTCTCTCATCCTCCTCCCCCTCTCTCGCCCCCTGTCTCTTTCTGACCCACCTCCCTCTCTCTCTCTCACCCCTGTCCCTCTCCATCTATCGCCACCTCCCTCTCTCTCTCGCCCCCCTCCCTCTCTGTCTCGGCCACCCCTCTCCCTCTCTCTCTCATCCCCCTCTCCCTCTTTCTCTCTCTCCCCTCCTCCCTCACTCTCGCCCCCTCCCTCTCTCTCTCACCCCCTCTCCCACTTTTCTCTCACCCCTCCTCCCTCTCTCTCGTCCCCCTCCCTCCCTCTCTCTTGTCTCAATCCCTCTCTCTCTCACTCCATCCCTCTCTTTCCCGTCCACCCCTATCTCTCTCTCGCGCACCCAACCATTCCCTTGCTCATCTGCCTCCCACTCTCTCTCGCCCCCTCTCTCTCTAACACCCCCTCCCTCTCTCTCTCGCCCCTCCCTCTCTCTCTCGCCACCTCCCTCTCTCTCTCTCTTGCCCACCCCTCTCTCTCGACCCCCTCCCTCTCTCTCTCTCTCGCCCCCTCCCTCTCTCTCTCGCCCCCTTCTCACTCTCTCTCGCCTCCTCCCTCTCTCTCTCGCCCCCTGCCTCTCTCTCTCGCCCCCCTCAATCTCTCATCCCCCTCACTCTCCACCCCCTCCTTCTCTCTCGCCCCCTCCCTCTCTCTCTCACTTCTCCCTCTCTCTCTCCCCTCCCTTTCTCTCTCTCCTGCTCACTCGCTCTCTCACCCCCTTACCTCTCTCTCTCTCTCGTCCCCTCCCTCTCTCACTCGCCCCCTCCCTTTCTCTCTCTCCCCCACTCTCTCTCACCCCCTCACTCTCGCTCTCTCTTACCCCTCCCTCTCTCTATCTCTCCCCCCCTCACTCTCGCACCCCCCTCTCTCTCGCCCCTCCCTTTCTCTCTCTCGCCCCTTCCCTCCCTCTCTCTCTCTGCCGCCTCCCCCTCTCTCTCGCCCCCTGTCTCTCTCTGACCCCTCTCCCTCTCTCTCTCTCATCCCCGTCCCTCTCTCTCTCGCCAACTCCCTCTCTCGTCCTTCTCACCTCCCTCTCTCCATCTCGCCCACCCCATCCCTGTCTCTCTCTCACCTCCTCCCTCTCTCTCGTCCACCTCCCTCTCTCTCTCGCCCCTCCCTCTCTCTCTGGCCCTCCCTCTCTCTCTCACCCCCTGCCTCTCTCTTTCGCCACTCCCTCACCCTCTTGCCCTCTCACACACCCCTCTCTCCTTTGTGCCCTTCCTCTCTCTCACCATCTCTCTCTCTCTCTCTCGCCCTTTGCTCTCTTTCATCCAGTCTCTCTCTCTCTCTCTGTCTCTCCCTCTCTGTCTCACCTTCCTCTCTCGACCCTCTCTCTCTTCGCACCTCTCTCTCTTCCCTCCTGTATTTCTCTCTAGCCATCCCGTTTTCTCTTTCCCCCATCTCCCAACCCCTGACTCTCTCTCTCGCCCCCTCATTCTCTATCTCTGCCGTGTCTTTTTTTCTCTCTCTCTCCCCCTCACTCTCTCTCTCACCCCCTCCCTCCCTCTCTCTCTCGCCCCCTCCCTCTCTCTCTCGCCCCCTCCCTCTCTCTCTCTCGTCCCCCTCCCTCTCTCTCTTGCACCTCCCTCTCACTCTCGCCCCCTTCCCTCTCTCTCTCTCGCCCCATCCCTTTTTCTCTCTCGCCCCTTCCCTCCCTCTCTCTCTCCCCCTCCCTCTCTCGCCCACCCTCTCCCTCTCTCTCTCACCCCCTCCCTCTCTCTCTCGCCCCTCTCTCTCTCGACCCTCTCCCTCTCTTTCTCGACCCCTCCCTCTCTCTCTCACCCCTCACTCTCTCTCGCCCCCTCCCTCTCTCTCTCGCCCCGTCCCCCTCTCTCTCTCTCGCCACCTCCCTCTCTCTCACTCGCCCCCTCCCTCTCTCTCTCGCCCCTCCCTCTTTCTGTCGCCCCCCCTCCCCCTCACTCTCTCTCTCACCCCACTCCCTCTCTTCCTCTCTCGCCCCCCTCCCTCTCTCTCTCTCGCCCCTCCCTCACTCTCTCGCTCTCTCACACACCCCTCTCTCCTTTGTGCCCTTCCTCTCTCTCACCATCTCTCTCTCTCTCGCCCTTGCTCTCTCATCTAGTCTCTCTTTCTCTCTCCTTCTCTCTCTCACCTCCGTCTCTCGACCTTCTCTCTCTTTGCACCACTCTCTATTCCGTCCTTTATCTCTCTCTAGCCATCCCGCTTTCTCTTGCCCCCATCTCCCAACCACTGTGTCTCTCTCGCCCTCTGATTCACTATCTCTGTCCTGAATTTTTTTTCTCTCTCTCGCCTCCACTCTCTCTCATGCCCCCTTTCTCTCTCTCGTCGCCCGCCTCTCTCTCTTTCTCTCCCTTGTCCCCTCCCTTGCCCCTCTCTCCGACTCACTCTCTCTCTCGCCCATCTCTCATTATCTCCTCCCGTGTCTCACTGTCTCCCTCACCTTATCTCTCTCTCTCTCTCCCCCTTCTCGCTCTTCACCTCCCTCGGTGTCTCTCTCTTCCCACCTCCCTCTCTTTCCCTCTGACTGAATCTCTCTCCCTCCTGTCTCTCCCTCACTCTCTGTCTGACATTCTCTGTCTCCCTGGTCCTTCCCTCTCCCTCTGACACAGAGACTGAGTGTTTGGGGGTGAGGCTGCGTGTGGGTGGTGGGGATGAGATGTGGGAGGTGGGGAAATGGGGTTGAGATGGAATTGTGGGAGGGAGACAGTGATGGCACGAGAGAGAGAGGTGGGAGAGGGAAGAGTGTAGGCAGGTGGAGAAACCAGGGTTGGGGGAGTGGGTGTGTGAGAGAGAGGGGGATGAGGGATAGGGTTGAGAAAGAGAGTGTGTGCTGAAAGAGCGAGAGAGAGAATTGAGGAGTAAGAGTAGGGGAGAGGTAATGGGGAGGCGAGGCTGCAATGGGGGGAAAGAGGGAGTTAAACCTAGCTCCTGAGCTCAGGGTATGGTGCCCTCCCCTCCCCTTCCCTGAGGACCAGGACTTGGGGCTGAGTCTGTCTCTCTCCAGATCAGCTTCTCCAACACAAAGACACACAACAATATCGGTCACTCTGCTGTTCAGCACGCTTTAATCAAAGTTTTATTGTTTACAAATGGAAGTGATGGATACAGTCAGTGGGATGGTGCCTTTTCTCACTGGCTCCTGAGTTGCGAGAAACATTGAAATATTTCCCTGTAACCCCCCTGTGGGATAAAGATGGACAAACCAGCGCTACCCTCAGTCTGTTACCATAGCGACAGGCTGCTCCATCGCTGAAACACTGAACTGAAATGAGAAAATCCCGGATGGATTGATTAATGAGGGAATTTGATTGATGGATGGATTTGGGTGAAGGGATATTTCAGCACATTCTTCAGCTGCTGCCTGAACTTAGACTGGGTCACGGCATAAATCGCGGTGTTTGTGCAGCAACTGAGGAGCTGCAGCATGAAGCCCAATTCCTGCACGTACTCATGGAAATATACAGAGTAAAACTCAATATCATCCATCCGGTACCACATAGAATATAGCATTAACGTTGACCATAACAGGATGAAATTAGCCGAGATCACAAACAGTAAAATGATGGATTTTTTTCGCTTTCTCATTTCAGTGTCAGACTGAGCGTCCCCATTGGTGTGAGCGCGGAGTCTCCTGCGGGCTCTGCTGGTCACTAAAATGTGTCTGACGGTGAGAACATTGAGCAGCAGAATCAGGACAAATGGGACACACGGGATTAGAATGTGGTGGAGGAACTCGATTGTGGCCCAGACTCTGGAGCATCGAACAGCGTCTGTTATATCACAAAACCAGGGGACGTTCGCCATCTGATACTGAGCCGTGAGCATAAAATACCAGAAAATGTTCTTTAAACAGCTCAGCACAGTCACTGCTCCCAGAACCACAGCCGCCGTTTTCTCACTGCAATATTTACTTTTCAGCTTCTGGCAACAAATGCCCATAAACCGATCAAAGGTGAAAGTGACGGTGAACCAGACAGAGCAGTCAGTGGCTGCATAAAGCAGGACGGCGGGGATATTACACACGGGGACGGAGTCCATCAGGAAATAAAACTTTTCCCAATAAACAATGGGAATGTGTCTCAGGATCAGGTCGAGGATAATGACCAGGAGATCCGCCGCTGCCATGGCCCCCAGGTAACATCTGACACATGGAGACAATCCACAATCTTTATAAAGCAGGAGGCAGATGGTCACTACGTTAACTGTGAGGAAGGAAAACAAACCCATTATCCATCAGCCTGGAGGCAAAGGGACACGTTCGATTGGGCACCCAGTGACATTTTCAAATGTGTCCCTGTATTCAGGGATATATTAAAATAATTGGAGCTGGAATAACAAATGGGAAGGTCTGAATTACTGACAAAAATGTGACATAAACCACAATAAACCCTCCCTCCCCAAACACACAGCGACACATCCATAAGGACAGATGGTTTCTAGAATATTCCCACACACTCGATCACTCGAGAGCAGACACAGGTCACTCCTTCCCAGTTCCTAATACGGAGGGTGGAAATGTTGCTGTTCTGAAGGATTCTCTCCCAGTTTCCTGAAGACAAACGGAGTTTGGGAATTCCTGTATTTTGGTTTAAATTGTGGTCGATCCTGTGTCGTGGAGAAATGTAAACGCAGGGAAAATGTATTCACCCCTTTAACTGCCTGAGGGGCCTTCGGAACAGTGTCTCCTTCTCCCTGGAACGGGATCTCTTCCCTCGGGATCTTATCGTTTGTTTGTGAACGGCCGGACGTCAGTGAATTGAACAATGTCAGGGACAGAACGTTCCGGGGAATGTCAGTTATAGAATGTTGGTGACAGAGCGTTCTGGGGAACTCCTTGACCTGTCCATCACCTTTCCCCCCTACCCACCCCACCAATATGATGTACTGTGCCTGGACACACTGTAACATTAATGGGGTGAGAAAAGGAGAGTTCAGTCACTGGAATGGGAACTAAAGGCATTGCCAGAGCAGCTGAAATGGTTAGTTATACCATATTCTCAATCCACCTCACAGAACCGACACCATACAACCAGAGGAGCTATCTGTTCACCGTGGAACCACTGTGCAAACCAGGCCAGTGGACTGCTCAGTACAATCCAGCAATCTGTGCAGATTCATCCATTACACTGGTCATTACAATCCGGCAATCGGTCCAGAGTGGAACACTGTGCAGACCACAGCAGTGAATTGATCTATAACCCCGGATTAGATATCTGTCCAGCACCAGGAGCTGTGCAGACCACAGGAGGGCATTATCTATAAACCTCAACCAGATAGTCGGACCAGCACAGTGGCCTGTGCACTGCTCACCCGTGAATTAATCCATAAACCAGGAGCAGTTACCCTCCCAGCATGTAGGACTGTGCACCCCACCCCACTGCATTTATCTGTAACCCAGGAGCAGTTACCCTCCCCCCAGCATGTTGGACTGTTCACTCCACCCCACTGCATTTATCTGTAACCAAGAAGCAGTTACCCTCCCCGCATGTAGGATTGTGTACACCACCCCAGTGCATTGATCTGTAAACCAGGAGCAGTTACCTTCCCAGCATGTAGGACTGTGTAGCCCACCCCAGTGCATTGATCTGTAACCCAGGAGCAGTTACCCTCCCAGCATGTAGGACTGTGTACTCCAACCCAGTGCATTGATCTGTAAACCATGCAGCACCTGCTCTCTCACTCTCTCTCTCTCTCTCTCTCTCTCTCTCTCTCTCTCTCTCTCTCTCTGTCACCCCGTCCATTTTACCCCCCACATCAATAACACTGCATGGATACAACACTGTCGACAGACTCCCTCTGGAACCATCACCATTTGCCATTATCCCCTCCTGCACCTGCACTAACAACAGGGCCACCCAATCCCTCCCTCACTCCCTTTCTCCCATTCCAGGAGAAACATTCTGGAATAGGACAGAAAGGGCCTATCCGGGTGGTGGAGTGACCGATATCCGATCCCACCGCCCCCCCCCCGCTACGTGGGGAGGACCCTGGTAGGAGCCGGAGAGGACCGGGACACCTCGTGTGGAGTTTCTGAGACATCCATGTCCCACCGACCGAGCAAGGAGCAATGTTCAGTGAAGGGCAATTCTCACTTTAAACCCACTGGCAGCTCCATTTCCCCCCGGCACAACTTGGAAGCTGTGGCCCTGATGCCATCTCCCTTTTGTGTCGAGCTGGTACAAATGGGATCCCCATGGTCTCGGTGGGCAGGAGGGTGGGCTCACAACACATCGTCACCACCACCTCCCAGGAAGGGAGCATGGAGGCTCCCTCCTACACCTCCTCCTGTAAACAGATCAGATAGAGAAACTAATCTGTGATAGTTACTGGTCTTCTCACTTGTCCTGACATCTTCAACAATCTTTGCTCATATACACCCAGCGCCCTCTGCCGCTGCAGCCGCTTTATTTTGGTACAGCCTGTTTTAAACTGTCTTTCATTGTCTTTCCGACCAAAGTGCATCACCTCACACTGCTCTGCATTGATCCCCAACTGCGAACACCTGAACACAACACCAACTGTGCTGTTAGAGTTCCACACTCTTTTCCATAGACTTTACAATTCTTCTTGGTTTGGTGCCATCTACAAACACTGATATTGTCATAATGTCACAGTCCCCATGAAACAACTGAAATCCTGCCGTACTCACGAGTGTGAGCAAGTGAAATACTGATATGTTCCTATGGACGGGGTCGAATAATGACATACTGTCAATGGAGCAACAAAAATCCTGAAACACACCAGATGGAGGTAATGAAATATTGACAAACCACAGAGCAAGAGAAATCCGGATAGGTCCCACTTATCGATATTCATCAGGGTATAATGTGATGAAGTTGAAAACGTGTACTGTACCTTTAAGAAAGGGTGAACGCTGTTCTGAACTGAGAGCTTACAAGCAGCTGTGTGTATGAGAGGATGGCAGACCCAGAAACAATATATTGCTGCAGAGCTGGAGTCAGGTAATAAGCAGTTGAGAGAAAGGGGGGTCCCAGCGTTGTGAATAGTTAATGTAAAATGTTCACTTTCAGAGTTAAAAAATAAATTGGTATTTTTATTTAAACAGTGGAATTTGGGGGTTCTCTGTCCCTCATATTTTAACAGTTTACGAGGCGAATTGAGCATTTCTTCATGTTTAATTTAAGTTACCAGGTGAGCTTCACGCTGTGCCCTAACAATTGCTGTGTGTGTATCTGTGTGTCTCTGTGTCGGGCAGGTCTGGCACTCTCTGTGGTGCTTAAAGTGATGTAATGCCACCCTCTGCTGGCCTCCACACGCCACTGCACAGGCATTGGCAGAGGGTGAAAACCAACAGGGGTGCATTCAGAGAGGGGGAGGGAGAGAGCAGCTGCTCACAGCACCATCCAAACTGATGTCTTATCCATGGACTGATCTAAATATCCTTTAAACGTTGTAACTGTCCCTGCTTTCACCACTTCCTCTGGAGGTTCATTCCACACACAAGCCAGCTTCTGTCTAAAATAATTACCTCTCATGACTTTTGTAAATCATTTTCCTTTCACCTTAAAATATCCCTCAGTTTTGAAACCCCACCTCGAGGGAAAAGACATCAGTCCTTCAGCTTATCTGTACACCTCATTATTTTATAAACCTCTGTAAAGTTACCCCTTAACCTCATACTCTCCAGTGAAAAAAGGTCCCAGTCTACCCAGCATCTCTTATCGCTCAATCCCTCCTCTCCCTGCTACATCCAGGTTTATCTCTTCTGAACCCTCTCCAGCTTAATAATATCAAGGTCAGTAATATCAACGTGAATAGTCAAGGTATTTTCTAAGGGTAGAGGAGACCAAAACTAGAGGACATAGCCTTAAGGTGAGAGTGGAAACATTTAAAAGTGACCTATGGGGCAGCTTTTTCACCCAGAGGGTGGTGTGTCTGTGGAATGAGTGGGCAGGATGAGCAGACTGGACACAGTATTCCAGTAGAGGTCTCACCAATGTCCTGCACAACCTCAACATAACTTCACAATTCCAATACTCAACGGTCTGACCAACGAAGACAAGTGTGTTAAACACCTCCTTTACCATACTATCTATCTGAGATGCAAATTTTAAAGAATTATACCTGACAGCCTAGGTCTCTGTTCTGCAACACTGCCAAAGGCCCTGCTTTTAATTGTATAGGTCCTGCTCTTGTTTGATTTACCAAATCCAAAACCTTGCATTAATCCAAACTAAACTCCATCTGCCACACCTCAGCCCAGTGTGTGATATTACCACCTCCTCACTCTCGCCCTTTAAAATCACTTCCCTGTCTCCAGAAGGATTGCACACTTCGGTCTGGAGTTTCACAAATACCCTGAGCTTGGGTTGCCTTGTATGGTTATGGGGAGGAGGGACAGATTGCAGATACAGTCAGTGGGGAGGACAGGCTGGACTGTAATCAGTGGCCTGGTATCATTGTTTTGTTTTAGGAAGAGGGCAGTCGCATGTTAGAGATGGGTAAGTGTGATCGGTGTTTTTGGGACCAGAAACTATGCTTTTTCTTCGTCTGTGGTGTTCAGTGAATAAAATCTATTCGAGACCCTTCATTGGGCTGAGTGTATCTGCAGGACTTCTTTCCCTAATATTGCAGACGACAGTTAAAAGCGATTAAAGATGTTCATAGTTAATTTCGATGGCACAGCACGTGGACTCAACATCCTACAGTTGAGACAAATATTTTACATTTGTTTAACAATACAAAGTGTTTTGTGTAATTCAGCAATGGTAACCTGATTATAATAAATCCACACCGATCTGAAAGTGGGCACTAAAATATGACCCAAGTCTAGGTATGGTAGTGTAGTGGGTAGGGTCCCTGCCTCTGAGCCAGAACTCTGATTAGATTCCAATTCCTGAACTTGTGTGGTAGTGTTCCTAGCTCTGGTCTAGTAGGACTGGATTCAAATCCTGCCTGATGCAGAGGTATGTCACAGCATGTCATAACAGGCTGATGAGCAAACACACTGGAGAATAATGTTACAGCTTTATGGGTATTGCCGATTGTGCTAGTATCCCTGTCTCCAGACCCAAAGGTCTGGGTGTAAATCCCACAGAAGTGTCTCATGATACATCTGAACAAACTGATTAAAATGGATTTAGAATTGTGACCTGATAGATAAGGAAGAGGTGTCAGTGTTGAATTTCAGAATTTAGGCCCAGGATGACTAAAAGTACTGCCATTCGTGTTGATTGGAGTTACATTTCTCAGCAGTAGAGGTTTATAAAATCGGAATGTTCATAGATAGGGTGAGTAGTCAGGGTTTTTCCCCAGGTTAGGGGCGTTCAAAACTAGAGGGCATTAGTTGAAAGTGAGAGGGGAAAGGCTTTGAAGAGGCCTAAAGGGCACCTTTTCACGCAGAGGGTGGTGTGCGTATAGAATGAACTGGCAGAGGAAATGTTGGAGGCTGGTACAACTACAGCATGTAAAAGGCATGCTGGGTACTGACAGGCCTGCCGAGTTTTTCCAGCAATTTCTGCATTTTTAAAAAAATGCATTCATTTTAACACAGGTATTCTGAGTACATTAAACATATTATTTTTTTAATGATACAGGGCCATGTAAACATATTTCAAATCGACCGAGACCATTTTCTGCTAAGGGTATAGCTCTGTGTACGAAAGCAGCAATGATGCACACACGTTGAACAGGGAATGTGATGGAGACATAGTTTGGACAATGTACAAGGAGACCTGGCATAGTCCAGTTTGGGAGAGGATGACATTACAGTGTGATTCAACTCAGAGAGGGAGAAAATATAATCTGCCCGAGAAGAAACGGCCTATTGCACTCTCTCTCATTCATTGTTCCTCATGACAGCAATGTGTGCGAGCTAAGAAAAAAATCTACAGTCATCGTTACCGTTCTTATTTTTATAGAAGGAAGTGAGGACTGCAGATGCTGGAGATCAGAGCTGAAAATGTATTGCTGGAAAAGCGCAGCAGGTCAGATAGCATCCAAGGAGCAGGAGAATCGAAGTTTCGGGCATAAGCCGGAAGATAAGGGCATAAGCCCTTCCTGAAGATGGGATGATGCCCGAAACGTCGATTCTCCGATTCCTTGGATGCTGCCTGACCTGCTGCGCTTTTCCAGTAACACATTTTCAGCTCTATATTTTTACATATGAAACATATTCACAGTAAACAGAAATACGACGACCCAGGGATTTCAGCAGCCAGAAGAGTAACATTACAGAGGACAGCAGTGGCTGTGTGGTTTTGAGCTCTCCTGGGTGTTTGGTTTAATTAACAAAGGCGTTCACCACCATGTCGTAACACTTGCAAAGACCAACAGAGAGCAAATAAAAAGAAATAAGGAGTGAGAAAGTTAAATGTGAGGTAAGCAAGCCAGTCATGTAAAGAAAGACGGTAAGAGCTTCTTTCCTGACATAAAGGGCAAACGAGAGGCAAAAATGGGCATCTGATCGATAGAAATTGACACAGGAGATATAGTAATGGGGAACAAGGAAATGGCTGAGGAGTTGAAGGATTACTTTGTGTCAGTCTACACGGTTGAGAACACTAATAATATCCCAAACATTGAAAAGACTTAGTGGACAGACCTGAGTAAGGTGGCCATCACCTAGGAGAAGGTGCTGGGAAAACTGAATGGCCTGGACCAGATGGACTCCACTCCAGATTTCTAAGGCAGATAGCTGATGAGACAGGGGAGGCGTTGGTGGTGATCTTTTGGGAAACTCTCGAATCAGGGAGATTCCCAGAGGACTGGAAAATCGCTAATGTGATACCCCTGTTTAAAAAGGAAGTAAAGCAAAAAAAATAGAAAATTACAGACTGACTAATCTAAACTTGACTCTGGGTAAGATCCTGGAATCCATTGTGAAGGATGAGATTTCTGAATACTTGGATGTGGATTTTAAAGTAGGACAAAGTTACCATGGTTTCATTGAGGGGAGGTCATGGCTGGAAAATATGCTAGAAAGCCTTGAGGACGTAACGAGCAGCTTAGATCAAGGAGAGCCATGGATGTCATCTCCTGAACTTCCAGAAGGTATTTGACAATGTGCCGACAGGAGGCTACTGAATAAGGCAAGGGCCCATGGCTTTAGAGGCAAGGTGCTAACATGGATAGAAGTTTAACTATCTGGCAAGAAGCAAACAGTGTCGATAAAAGTGTCCTTCTCAGGATGACAGTCGGTGACAAGTGGTGTTTCATAAGGCGCAGTGTTGGGACCACAACTTTTCACTTTATACATTAACGATCCAGATGAAGGAACTGAAGGCTTTCTGGTTAAGTTTGAAGATGATACAAAAATAGGTATAGGGACAGGTAACGTCAAAGAAGCAAGGAGGCTCAAGAAAGATTTGAATAGTTTAGGATAATGGTAAATGAAGTGGCAGATGGCGAATAAAGTGGGAAGTTTTCTGAACATGCACTTTGTTAGGAAGAATACAAACATGGACTACCGAGAAAATTCAGTTGTCTGAAGTGCAAATGGACTTGGGAGTTCTACTCCAGGATTCTCTCAATGTAAACTTGCAGGTTGAGTCAGTGGTCAGGAAGGCAAATGCAGTGATGGAATTTATTTGGAAAGAATTTGAATATAAAAGCAGGGGCGTACTTCTGAGGATCTATAAGGGTCTTGTCAGACCATATTTGGAGTATTGTGCACTGGTTTGAGCCCATATCTCAGGAATCATATGCTGACCTTGGAATGGGTTCACAGGATGTGCACAAGAATGGTCCCAGGAAAGAAAATCTTAACATATGAGAACGTTTGAGGACTCTGGGTGTGTTCTTGATGGAGTTCAGAGGTATGTGGGGGGATTTAATTGAAACATACAGAATACTACATTGCCTGGACAGTATGGATGTTGAGAAGACTTCCATTGGTAGGAGACTCAATGACCCAAGGATACAGCCTTAGAGTAAAGGGAAATCCTTTTAGAATGGAAATAAGGAAAAACGTCTTCAGCCGGAGAGTGGAGAATCTATGGAATTCATTTTCACAGAAGGCAATGGAGGTCAGGTCATTACGTATATTTAAGACAGAGATAGTTAGCTTTTTGAGTATCAAAAGGATCAAGGGTTACAGGAAGAAAGCAGGAGAATGGTGTTGAGAAACTTGCCAGCCATAATTGAATGGTGGATCAGACTCAATGGGCTGAATGTCCTAATTTCTGTTCCTATATCCGATGATCTTGTAGCCGTCAGCCACAGTCTATTCCTACCCTCTCACTTACTTTGTCCTTCTTGACCGCAAAATGTGAGAATAAATTATCCCTGAGTCACCTTTACCAAACTTGGAGGATTCCTGTTGAGGATTCATGCGAATCGCTCCACTGTTTGAAGGAAAGGAAATTCTGCCAAATCCAAGTGTTCCAGGAAGTAGTCTCATACCAGCAGCTTGTTTGAGTAGAATAACGTCGGAGACAGAGTATCAGTTGGAACACATTATCTCTTTTCCATTTGAAATGAGTTCAACTACTAAGAAACTCTGGAAACCTTTTCCTATTCTTTTTCGTCTTCAGACATGTGTGATTGTGTATGTGTCTGTACGTGTGTGACTCTGTGTCTCACATTTTTCGAGAGAATGACCTAGGTTACACTTCAAAGTTTTTGCAACCAGTGGAGAAGTGGGACTGGAAAAGGACACAGTGACCCTCCAACATTGCTCGGAGCAGAAATGAGAAATTCGCACGAGCTGTACAAATGGGAATTCTCTTCCCCAGAGGTTTCATCCCAAGATGGCAGCTCAACATCATCATTTCCAGCGTAATTAGACATGGTCCATAAATGTTGGCATATCAACAACACCCACATTCCATGAACAAATCTTAAATGATAAACTGCAGCAGAATTAATTTGATGGGAACAAGACAGATATATAAATGCCTGTTGTCTTCCAGAATTGTGCTGCCTGTGTACGTTGTGTGTAGTTCCCTAGTATTGTGCCTGAGTGCTAGTATTTATTCAAAGTTGAGTTTGTTCAACATTTGACAGACATGTGAAAATTGTGGACAGACTGAAAAGTGCAGACCACACTCAGATCAGCCATGATCTTATTGTCTGGTCGAGCAATGACAAAGTGTCTAATGACCTACTCCTGCTCCTCAGTTCTCTGTTCCTATGTTCCATTCAGTCCTTAAAACCATTTGTATAGGAGCAGATAGAGACCACTTCTCCAAATACCTGGTCCGCAGTATTACAGGATATCATTCAGTCCCTCAACACTATGAGATTTGCTGTAGGTTGGAAAATGTGATGGGAAATCTAAGCTGGATATGAATGTGGTCTCCCACCTCTTTAAAGAGTATTTCATATCTGCAAGTGGTATTTCATTTGTTGTTCACGTGGTAGATCCAGATTCACTGTGAATATCGGGCCCATATCTCTCCCAGAGATGGCTCACGAAATACTTTTCTCTCACTGCCCTCAACATTCAATAACAATACTTCCAGGAAAATTACCATCATTCACTTTCAAAAAACAGAATATGAGAACATAAGAAACAGGAATAGGTAATTTGGATGCTCACGCCATTGTTTGCCATCATGGCTGACCTACTGTTGGTATTAACTCTTCTTTCATGCGCAATTTTTCACACCCCTCAGCTCTCTGACAGGTCAAAACTCCATCTACCTCCTCTTTAAATACTCGGAGTGATATAGCTCCCCTAACTTTCTAGATCTGAGAATTCCTGATATTCACTACCCTCTATGAGAAGAAAACACTCTCCACACAGACACCATCACATATTAACATTAACAAAAGGGGTTAACTAACCTGCTCAGGTAAGAGGGATTAACCCTGATATCAAGGCAGGATTTGACTGAAGATTTTATCCTCAGAGGCACTTAACTATCCAGAATCATGCATCCGGAGTAAAAATAAAAATACATGCCATGGAATGTATCACATTCTTAGTGTCTGTGTAGAACATAAAGAGTGATTGTACATTTACATCAAGTTTCAATGCAATGACCTCTTATTCTCTGACAGTGCTGCAAAATGACCTTCACTCACTCCTCTTTTACCATCAGCACAGGGATTATTCTTGTGAAATTCCTTTACACAGCCTCTATTGCAATGAGATAATTCCTTTTAAAGGAGAAAAGATCTGTCCATAATACCCCAAATACTGTCACAACCACACTCTCAGTGGTGATCACAATAATTCCTTTCCCTTACTTAACGGTCTACGCTTCTTTTTTATGACATAAAAACCCATTCCTTCTCTATGCACTGACACTGTTGTGGAATTTAAAAGTTCCTTACATCTGTATGTCAGCATCAGTGAAGCCAGTACCAGAGGTGCCCGTGGAGATGAACATCACTCTTGTGGAGAGCCTCAGTCAGAAAGATTGCACTTGAAATATGGTCACCTACCTGAATGGAAATGAAATGTAGGAATAAGGAAAACAGGCAGAGGAAGGGAGCTAACTTTACTTTTGTTCTTCTCTCACGGGATGTGTGCAGCCTTGGTCAGGCAGCATGTTATACTGATCTTGAACTGAGTGACTGGTTCAGCTGTTCCACGGAGAATAAAGAGTAAATCACATTGCTGTGGGTTTGCCCAGACATGTCTGAGAAAGGATAACGCATTGACCTCTCTGAAGCACATGAAGCAAGCGGATGGGACTTTTCTCACAAATGACGATTGTTTCAGTTCAATTACATCAATTTCCTTCAAAAGATACCAACAGATTTTTATTCTGTGCCTCTAAATTATATGTCAATGACTTAAGCAGCATGCAGTGTCTGCCCGTCTGACAGAATCTGTGCAGTGAACAACTTCAACATGCTCAAGAACAATTATTCTGGAATTGACATGTGGTTAGAAAGGTCTTGATAAATTGTATCCAGATTTAACAAAGGCACAGTTGATGGTTTATTCAGAAGATGCACTGAGGCTCAGGAGGAGACGGGGATATCATGATGGTGGTATTGGACAGGATTCGTGAGTGGGGAGGATATAGAAATGTAGATCTGTGCAGGGATAGAAGTATTATGGAGTTTGAGAACAGTCTGGTTCTTCTCACACATTGGTGAGTAATTTGTCTTGAATAATTTGCTCGATATAATTTGTGAGGAATGGAACATTTCTTTGGAATTGAAAGTCTTGACATCTACCTTGCTAAATTTTAAATAATATGAGCAGTAATTCAGTCCAACCTGGCTTAATGAACAGATAGAATGACGCACCTGGAACACCAACTATAGCGAGGATGCGATAGCTTGAATAACCAGTGATACATCATAGATCCGCAACACTAATGAGATCCAAGGTTGAGAAAGCCAGTAAAGACCCCCAGATAAACTCCTGTCAATTGTTGGAACATTCCAGGCTAATGTTCTCAGATTCTGATCCATTTTTGGAACATTCCAGTCTAATGTTCTTAGATTCTGATCCATTGTTGGAACATTCCAGTCTAATGTTCTCAGATTCTGATCCATTGTTGGAACATTCCAGTCTAATTTTCTCAGATTCTGATCTCTCCTCCCCTTCTCCATATGGGTCTGCTGATCCCTGTTAGTGCTGTCGGTGATGCTCCGGCTGATACTATGGGATAACACATTGAACTGAGGCCATAATTAATAGAAGAGGAAAGCCCTCCAGTTACACATTTAGCGTGCACGGAGATGGACATCAATCACAGTCACTGAGCAAATAAATCCCGTTGACCCATTTCAATTCAATACTTTTATTAAAATTCAAAATTATGATTAAAATTTACGTATTATGGAATGGATATGTGGGGGTGACTGAGGGAATAAATGAGGGGTCTGGTAGATCAATCATTTGTAACCATTCAATTTGCCTTGGATATGGGAGCAATGCCAGAGGTTTATCAGAAAAGAAGCATGCTTCTCCGTTTATAAATTGAAACATAGATTCTGTATCTACTGATCAGGCACTGCAATATCAGGAAGACATTGAGAGAACTTTTATCGTCCATCATCTGAGAAGAAAATATCCCTAAGACTACGTGCGGTTATAACAGACAATGACATGGTACCGAAGAGACAATGGGGACCGCAGATGTTTGATAATTCAGTGCAGGTAAAGCATGGCGGTGGAAAAGGCACAAGAAGTCAGGCAATATCCGAGGAGCAAGAGAGTCGAAGTTTAAGGCAGGACCTTTCTGCAGGACAAGAGAGGGAGAGGGGGGCTAAGAGAAACTGGGTGATGGGATTAGGCTGATGAAAAGTGATAGATGAGAGAAAGTAGGAGGTGATAGCGATAGATCGGTGGGGAGTGTGGATCAGATGGGGAGAAGGAAGATGGACATTACGTCTCCTCGCGAGGGCAGATGTGAGTTCGGGGGTTGGATCTGGGATCTGGGTCGGACAGGTAAGTTTTGTAAATCAGTGAATCCAATGATCATGCTGTGTTTTTGCTGGCTTCCGAGGCAGAAGATGAGGTGTTACTGGTTAAATCCTAGTAAATATCTTCTGAACACTCTCTTGCTTAATACTCGCCTTCCTATAACAGAACTGCACACAGTACTTCAGAGGAGGCTTTATCAATATCCTGCACAATCTCAGCATGACTTCCCAACTTCTAAACTCAAAGGTATGAGCAATGAAGTAACCTTAAACACCCTGCATCACAAACATCAAAGAATTATACCTGCGCCCCTGGGTCCCTCTTTTCTATATA
This sequence comes from Chiloscyllium punctatum, assembly GCF_047496795.1. Lineage (NCBI taxonomy): Eukaryota > Metazoa > Chordata > Chondrichthyes > Orectolobiformes > Hemiscylliidae > Chiloscyllium > Chiloscyllium punctatum. The sequence continues at coordinate 47,887,862 of NC_092771.1, read as the reverse complement.
ACTACCAAAGCCCAGCATTAATTGTCTAAGGCCTCCCCTTGTTTGTTTTATCAAAATGCAATACTTCACATGTATCCAAGTTAAACTCCATCTGCCACACCTCAGCCAGTGAGTGACATTACTGCCCCATCACACTGCCCCTTCTGATTAAACGACAGTCCCCTCTCCAGAAGGCCAACAGACACCAGCCTTGAATTTCCCAAAGACCCAGAGATTGCTTTGCCTTGTGCAGGCAGAGGGAGGATTCGGTAAGCAAAAGCTGGAAAGGAAACAGTTTCCTTGCATCAATGAATGATTTTAGGAAGAGGGAAGCCACATGTTCGAGATTTGAAATAGTGACCGGTGCTTTGGGACCAGAATTGTGCTCCTGTCTCCTCTCTGGTGTCCAGTAATGATATCTACTCTAGATCATTCATAATGCACAGTGTGTTGCAGGATTTCTTCCCCTAATATAGGAAACTACTGATAATAGCCATTTAAACCAGGAATGATAGCCAAGCAATTAAAGATCTTCATTGTTTATATCAATGGCACAGCAAATGCACTCAACATCCTACATTTAAGGCGATTAACTTGTACCTTTTTCAACGAGAAATGTCCCCCGTAAAATTTGGTAACGTTAATCAGAACTTAATAGATCCATGCACTTAAAATATGACCCAAAATCTAGGCATGGTTTCGGCCTTGTTTAATGGATGAAGCCCACGTTTCTGAGGCGGAACGCGGGAGTCGATTCCAGTCCGTGACTGTCTGGTAGTGCCCCTATCACTGGAGAAGGTGATGTGTATGCATGTCCTGTGGAGGTGTGTCACAGCATGTTCCAACAGGCTGATGAACAAACACACAGAAGCATCATGTTACAGCTTTAGCGGCTAATGCTGAATGATGGTAGTGTCCCTATCATTGAGCCGAAAATTCCAGTTTTTAAGCCCACAAAGCTGTTTCATAATATGTCTGAACAAGTTGATTAAACTCTTTTTGAATTCGTGCCTTGATGGAGAAGGAAGAGGTACGATAACTGAATATTAGAACTTAAGACGCAGGATGACTGAAAGCACAGCCATTCGTGTTGATTGGAGTCACATTTGCACTTTCTAGAAGTTTATAAAATGATGAAATGTCTGGATAGGGTGAGTGGTCAAGGGGCACCTGATGTACGTCTGGAAATACAGAGTAGACATCATTACTCATTTTGTGTTTGGAAAGCTGTAACTAGTGTAATTCTTCAGGGATCTGGGTGATGTCATCAAACAATTGCAATCCATACCAATGAATTGGATGAAAGGGATGGAGCTCAGGTGGATGCACCAGGATAGTCATTCAATAAGATGTAAAATGGAGACAGAGCGTCTGCAATGGCATACAGACAGGGGGAGGGCAGAGCTACAATGGGACACAGATGGGGGAGGGCAGAGCATCTGCAATGGGATAGAGACAGGGGAAGCGCAGGGCATCTGCAATGTGATAGAGAGAGGGGAAGGGCAGGGCATCTGCAATGGAATAGAGACGGGGGAGGGCAGAGCGTCTGCAATGTGATAGCGACAGGGGAGTGCAGAGCATCTGCAATGGGATACAGACAGGGGAGTCCAGAGCGTCTGCAATGAGATACAGAGAGGGGAGGGGAGGGCGTCTGACGTGGAATACAGACAGGGCGAGGGCGTAACGTCTGCAATGGGATGCATACAGTGGGTGGGTAGGGCGGCTTCAGTGGGATACAGACAGAGGGTGGGCAGAGTGTCTGCAATGGGATTCAGATGGGGTGAGGAGAGTGTTTACTTTGGGATACAGAGAGGGGAGGGCACAGTGTTTGCAAGGAGATACAGACAGAAGGAGGGCAGACAGTCTGCAATAGGATAAGCCAAAGGGAGTGCAGAATGTCTGCAATGTGACACAGACTGGGGGGAGGTTAGAGCACATCAAGCAGACAGACAGAGAACAGTTGTGAGCCAACCTTCACCAGAAAAAAAAATTCTGTACTCTCTATATATGTGGGAATTTTCTGTTTTGAGGAAACGACAAAAGAGCAAAAAAAATGATTTAAATGCAAGGACAATGCAGACCTTAGTGGTACCGAGGGATTTGTGTGTTCTGGCACATGACTCACATCAAATTACTCTGAAGATGCAGCAAATGATTTGGAAGGTAAATGAAATGATTCCGTTTTGTGCAAGGTGTGTTGGAAATGATCTTAGCGACATTTTTCTGCATCAGTACAGTGTTCAGCTGAGATCACATCTGAAGTATTATGTGTAGTTATAATGCGTATAAATTGAAAAAAAAAACAAAATTGCTTTCGAAACGTTTCACAGTCTTTTTTTCTCTCTCTCTTTACTCATTCTTGGGATGAAGGCATTACGTTATGAAGAATTAAGAGTTTAGCCTGAAAATGAGGGTTGTTTTATTGACCATATAGGTTCTTGAGAAGAGTGTAGTTGGTGAATACCGGATGAATATTTCTTCTTGTGTGGGAGAATAAAACCGGGGAATTAATTTCAGAATAAATCAGTTTGAAAGGAAAGGTTACTGGACAGAAAAGTTGAACTCTGATTTCTTTTCTTACATGCTGCAAGACAGGCTGAGCTTTTCCAGTAATTTCTGTATTTGTTTAAGAATAAAGTATATTCATCTTAACACAGATATTCTGACGACATGAAACGCTTATTTTTTACATTATACAGGCACATATTAACAGATCTTCAAAACAAGCAGGTCCATTTATTGTTAATGAATTGATTCTGTGTACGACAACAGCACTAATGCACTCAACTGGAGTCGAGAATGTGATGGTGTCATATCGTTCGGACAATGTTCAAAGAGAGCTCACATGGTCCAGTTTGGGGTCTGATAACGTTATTGATTTAACTTAGAGATGGAAAAAATGTAGCCTATCTGTGAAGGGACAGTCTATTGCTCCCTTTCTGTTTCCCTGCCGCTCATCACAGCAACATGCGAGAGTGAAAAAAAAACAGTCGCCTTTCCCACTCATGGAGGATTCCTGATGATGATCCATTGGAATCTCCCCACTGCCTGAAGCAAAGCAATTCAGCCAAATCCAACTGTTTCAGGAAGAAATCCCATTTTCAGAAGGTTGTGCGAGCAGAATAACTTCAGAAGTACTTATTCAGACTCGATAGTGAGGGTGACAGACAAGAGATTCTGTGTCTGCAAATGGGAATCCAGGATGCTGTGTAGCCTCCCACGTGCCAGGGTCCAGGATGTCGCAGAGCAGCTGTAGAACGTTCTCACCGGGGTGGGAGAGCAGCCAGAAGTCATTGTGCACGTAAGTACAAATGACACCAGTAGACATTGTGATGAAGTCCAGAGTGATTTTAGAGAGCTAAGAAAAAAGGGTAAAAGACAGGACCACGACAGTGCTAATATCCAGTTAACTTCCAGTGCTCTGTGCCAGTGAGGGTAAGAACAGGAGGATATGGTAGATGAATGGGTGGTTTAAGAATTGGTGCAGGGGGCAGAGATTTAGATTTTTGGATCACTCGGATCTTTTGTGGGGCAGAGTTGATCTGTTCGGGAAGGACGGGTTGTACCTAATCTTGAAGAGGACCAATATCCTGTCAGGCAGGTTTGCTGTGCTACAAGGGAGGGGTTCAACGAGTTTGGCTGGGGTTGGGGAGGGGTAGGACCCTCAATAGCAGGAAGGCAAGTATGAGGCTGGAAATAGATACAGTAATCAGAAACAGTAAAGTGAAGAGACAGGTTAGACTGGAACATGACAGGCCGCAAGGAACACCTGTTGGATTAAATTGCAACTGTTTCAATGCAAGATGGCTGACAGGTAAGGCCGATAAACTCAGGATGGGAATAGTTATGTGGGACTGGGATATTATAGCCATTACTGAAACATTGCTAAGGGAGGGACAGGACTGGCAACTTAATGTACCAGGGTACAGGTGCTTTATGCGGGACACAAATAGTGGAAGGAGGGGACGGGGAGTTATTTTTTTGATCCAGGCGAGTATCACAGCAGTAATCAGAGATAAAATAATTGATGGATCATCCAATGAGGATTTGTGGGTGGAGCTCAGAAGTGAGAAGGGAATGGTGATAGTAATTGGGTTGTTCTAGAGGCCCCCAAATTGTAAACGGGGAATTAGAGGAATAAAAATATGTAAAGAGAATGGGGAGACTTGCAGGGTCAATAGGATTGCCATAGTAGGAGATTTTAATCGTCCTAACGTAGACTGGGAATGACCTATATTAAGGACTAGATGGGCTGTATCTATTAAGTGCGTTCAGAATAGTTTCCTCCAGCAGTAAGTAGAGGGTGCAACTCGGGACGGGACGAAACTTGACCTACTCTAAGAACGAGGGCAGGACAGGTGACTGAGGTGACAGTGGGGGAGCACTCTGGGACCAGTGACCATTGATGCATTAATTCTAAAATAGTTATGGAGAAGGACAAAACTGGTCCACATGTTCAAGTTCTAAATTGGGGAAAGGCGAACATTGATGGAATTAGACAGTAGCTTGTAGGGGTTGGTTAGAGGAGATTGTTTGCAGGCGAATGCACCTACTGCAAGTGGGAGGCATTTAAAAATGAAATGTCTACAGTTCAAGGTCGATATGTTCCTGTGAGGGTAAAATGCAAGGTTGGGCGGAAGAGGGAACCCTTGATGTCAGGAGATATTGAGGCTTTGACAAGCAAACAGGAGGCGTGGCTCAGATCCATGCAGCTGGGATCAAGGGAATTCGTGAAGGTGTGCAGGGGATACAGTAGTTTACTGAAGATTGAAGTCAGAAGGCCGAAAAGATGGCACAAGATAGCCTTGCCTGGGAAGATTAGGGCGAATCCAAAGATGTTATTTAAGTATATTAAAGTAAAAGGAATAACTAAATGAGAATATGACCTCTCAAGATCCAAAGTGGACATGCATGTCTGGAACTGTAGGAGATTTGCGAGATTCTCAATGAATATTTCTTCTCTGTCTTTACCGTGGAGAAATACATGAAGTTTTAGGAGCTTAACAAAGATTGTCGTGTTATCTTGGGGTGAGTCAATATCACAGGAGAGGACGTGTTGGATGTATTAGAATGTATGAAGCTGGATAAATCTCCTGATCCTAAGCAGATGTATCCAAGAACACTGCAACAGGCGACAGAAGATATTGCGGGGACCTGGTTGATAGTTTTGCATCATCGTTAGCCACAGGTTAAGTTCCAGAAGATTGGAGGGTAGCACATGTTGTGCCATTATTCAGGAAGGGAAGCAAAGGAAAATCTGGGAACTATAGGCCCGGAAGTCTAACATCTGTGGTACGTAGGTTACTTGAGAAGACTCTGAGGGCTAAGATATACATGCATTTGGAAAGACAGCGTTTGATTAGAAATTGCTTTCTTTTTTCCAGATTCTCTGCAGTATGGAAACAGGCCATTTGGCCCAAAAAGGCCACAGCGACCCTCCAAACAGTAACCCACCCAGTCCCATTGCCCTACCCTATATTTACCCCTGACGAATGCACATAACACTATGGGTAACTTAGCATGGCCAATTCACTTAGACTGTACATCTTTGGATTGTGGAAGGAAAATGGAGCACCCGGAGGAAACACACACAAACACAGGGAGAATGTGCAAACTCCACACGGAGAGTCTCCCGAAGTCGGAATAAAGCCCAGATCCATGGCACTACGAGGCAGCAGTGAGCCACCATGCCACACTTGGTTGTTTTCAACACAGTTCAGAGACACAGGTACAAAATCTATCTGCCCTTCACCCATGATGCAAAATCCAATAAAACAATTCATGGATAGTTTACTCTCCACTGAAAATGTCATATTATTATTATTTATTATTTATAGTTATTATTAATTTTAATAATTATTATTAATTGTTGTTTCGACTTAACAGATTACATGGCTTTGTGAATGGGAGATCACACCTCACAAATTTGTTTGAGTTCATTGATGAAGTGACAAGTAATGTTGATGAGGGCAGGGCGGTAGATGTAGTCTGTATGATTTTCAGTAAGGCCTTTGGCAAGGTTACCCTTGACAGGTTGTTCTGGAAGGTTAGAATCTCATGGAATCCAGAGGGAGCTGGCAAATTGGATACACAATTGGCTTGATGGTAGTAAGCAGAGTGTAATAGTGGAAGGCTGCTCTTGGATGAGAGGCCTGAGACACATGACGTTCCTCTGGGGTCAGTGCTGGGTCTATTGCTGTTTATTATCTATGTCAATGATATTCTTGAGAATGTACAAGGCATGATCAGTACATTTGAATCTGACACAAAAATAGGTGGTATCATAGACAGTGAGTAAATATATCAAAAATTGCAGCACGACCTTGATCGACTGGAGAAGTGGGTCGAGGAATATTTTTGCAAAGTTAGATCAAGGTAGGAGTTTCACGGTGAATGGTAAGGCCTTAAGGAGTGCAGCTGAGCAGAGGGACAATGAAGTTCTCTGAAAGTGGAGTCACAGGTGGACATAGCAGTGAAGAAGGCTTTTGTCACACTGGCATTTAGCAGTCAGCACATGGAGGAGAAAATTGGGATTAAATGTTGCAGTTATACAGGAGGTTGGTGAGGCTGCAGTTGTAGTGTTGTGTTCAGTTTTGGTCACATTGCGATCAGAAGAATATTTTTAAATTGGAATGTGTGCAGATGTTTCCAGAACACAACAGTGTGACTTATAGGGAGAGGTAGGACAAGCGAGAACTGTTTTCCTGAGAGTGTAGTAGACTCGGCGGGATCCAATAGAAGTGCACAAGATTATGACAGGCATGGATAGGGTGAATGGACTCAACCTATTTTCCCAGAGTTGTGGAATTGAGGACGAGAGGACATCAGTTTAAGAAGGGAGGGGAAAGAATAAAGGGAAACTGATGGAAACTGTTTTACACAGTGAGTGGTATGCAACGAGAATGAGCTGCTAGCAGAAGTGGTTGTAGCATTTATATTAACAATATTTAAACGTCATTTGGACATGTACATGGGCAGGAAAGGAAGAAAAGTCTATGGGCCAAGTGCTGGGAAATAGGGTTCGTGCGGATGACCTGGAGAAGTGGGTCGAGGAATAGTTTTGCAAAATTAGATCAAGGTAGGAGTTTCACGGTGAATGGTAAGGCCTTAAGGAGTGCAGCTGAGCAGAGGGATCATGAAGTTCAGGTACACCGTTCTCTGAAAGTGGAGTCACAGGTGGACATGGCAGTGAAGAAGGCTTTTGGCGCACTGGCATTTATCAGTCAGCACATGGAGGAGAAAATTGGTCAGCATGGACCCGTTTGGGCCAAAGGGCCTTGCTCCATGCTGTAGCATTTGATTACTCTATTAATAGAACAGCGTTTGTGTCAAACTCTCGTTTTTCCTTTGGTCATAAGCTCGAATAATATTTGGACAAAGTTCTTTCAAGTTGATTTTGTCAATATTTTGCTTTTCAGTTTGTTATCAAACGTGTGTGTGTGTGTGTGTGCGAGAGAGAGAGAGTGTGTGTATGTGTGTGTGTGTGTACGTGTGTGTGTGTGTGTGTGTGTGTGTGTGTGTGTGTGTGTGTGTGTATTCCACAGTATTTTTCAAAGGCAAGTATCACTGTACATATTTGCAAATCCTTTCGTCATTCTTGTTTCCATCATTGTTGGAGGAATTTTGGTAATGTCATAAACGTGTTGCTTTAGCAGATTAAAGAAATCCATCTGACTTGTTCCTAACACTGACCCTGACACACTCTGAGAACTATATCCTTGGCCACATCACCATACTAGTTATATTTATTTTATGGAGGAGTGGGACGAGAAAAGGGAACTGCGATCCAAAAGCATATGAAATTATAGACTCGGTGAGCCTAACATTAGTGTAGAGGAATTTGTTGGAGGGGATTCTGAAGAATAGGACTTCCATCCATTTAGAAAGACAAAGACTGATTAGGGATAGTCAACATGGCTTTGTGTGATGAAAATCGTGTCTCATTGCTGTGTTTGAGTATTTCCAAGAGGTGACAACGAAGACTGAAGAAGGCACTTTGTGTATATTGTTTACATAGACTTCAGCAAGGTGTTTAATAAGGTTCCCCATGGTATACAGGTTATTAAGGTTAAGTCACAAGGAATCCAGGGAAAGCTAACCAGTTGGATACAAAATTGTCCTGAAGGTAACGGATTGTTTTCCAGACTGGAGTCCTGTCGCCAGCGGTGTGCTGAAAGAATCAGTGCTGAGCTCACTGCTTTTTTTCATGGATATAAACGACTTGGATGGTAATATCGGAGGCATGGTTAGTAAGTTTACAGATAACATCAAAATCATGTTGCAGTAGACAGGGAAGAACATTATCTCAGAGTATAATGGCCCCGTTGATCATCAAAGTGCCAAGGACTTGCAGATAAAGTTTAATTTCGATATTTGTGAGGTTTTGCATTTCGGTAAGTTAAAGCAGGGTCGTGCCCTGGGGAATGTTGATGAACAAAGTGATCTACGGGTGCAGGTTCATAGTTCCTTGAAAGTTTAGTTGCAGGTGGACAGGGTGGTGACCAATGCAGTTGACATGCTTGCCTGAATCGGTCAGAACATTATGTATAGAAGTTTGGGTGGCATGTTGCGCTTGCACAGGGACGCTTGGGAGGGCACATTAAGAATACTGCGCACAATTTGATTGGCTCTGCTAAAGGATTGATGTTGTTAAACTTGAAAGGGTGCAGAAAAGATTTATAATGATTTTCTGCAACCTGAAGGTTTCATCGACAGGGAGAGGATGAACAGGTTGAGGCTTTTTCTCCTGGAAAGTCGGATGCTGAGGGCTGACATGAAAGTGGTTTATAAAATCATAAGGGGTATCGATAGCCTGAATGGCCAATGTCTTTTCTCCAGGGCGGGGGAGTCCACAAGTAGAGTCATAGGTTGAAGGTGACGGGGGAAAGATTTAGAAGGAACCTTCGGGGTAACTTTTTACATGCAGAGGGTGGTGCATGTACGGAAAGTGCTGTCAGAGAAAGTGATGGAAGTGGGTACAAATACATGTTTAAATGTATCTGGACAGGTACGTCAATAGGAATGGTTCAGAGTGACATGAGCAAAATGCTGGCCAGTGGGACTAGATCAGATTGTGATATCTGGTCAGCACGGACTAGCTGGAATAAAGGAACTGTTTCAACGCTGTGTGACTCTCTAATTGAATAAGAGGGATGAGGGAAAATTCTAAAAAGGGCCTTTCAAGTGAAAATTCTCTTCCCCAGAAGCTTGAGATGCCTCTCTGATGACAAGAATTCAAAGCTGAGTTAATTAAATATTTGACAGAGAAGTGAGTCACGGATAATGGAATACAGACATTAAAGTGGGGCTGACAACACAAACTGATCAGCCACAACCTTAGTGCCTAGTGGAAAAAGCTCGAAGTCTCTCATGACCCAATCCTGCTCCTCATTCCCATGTTTCTGTGTTCCATTCAGCCCCTAAAACCTGCTAGACAGGAGCAGTTGGAGACCACTTGCTGCTATAAACTTCTGACAGCAACAGAGGCTACCATTCAGTCCCTTAATACTGTCACATACAGTTTGGGGTGATTTGGAAAATGTAATTGGAAATCCCAGGATGATTATGGAAGAGAACCCTCATCTCTCCTTACAGAGCTTCCCCTCCCTGCAACATGTGTGTCATTTATTGGTCATGTTGCAGACTCAGATTCATTTTGAATACAGCCCCCATACTTCACCCAGACATGGCTCACAAAATTCTCTGGTCTCCCAGGCCACGACATTCAAATGGACCTTCCAGGAAAATATCACCCACTAACTTTCCACTAACAGAATGTGAGAACATCAGAAACAAAAGCACGTTGTTCACCTCCCCCACCCACCCCCCACTCCCACGCCTGCCTTGTCCTTCACTAGGATCGTGGCTGATATGCTCTTAGTCTCAAATCCTCTTTAAACTCCAAATCTTCACAACTCTCAACTCTCTGATAGGTCAAAATCCATCTCCAACCTCTCCAAACACGTCCATAGAACACAGAACACTGACCAGTACAGCATAATAGAGGCCCTCGACCCTTGATGTTGTACCGCCCGTTTATCCAACTCTAAGATCAGACTGACCTACAGTCTTCCATGCACTTTCTTCCATGTGCCTATCCAAGAGTCTCCCAAGTTTCCCTCATGTATTTGACTCTACACCCACCACTCTCTGTGTGAAAAGCCTACCACTGACATCTCCCCTAAATATTTCTTTAATTACCTTAAAATGATGACCACTGGTGATAGACATTTCTGCCCTGGTGGAAAGTCCTCGTCTATTCACTCTCTCTTTGCCTCTCATCACCTTTTACACCTCTATCAAGTCACCTCTCATTCTTCTTAATTCAAATGAGAAAAGCCCTAGCTCCCTCAACCTTTCTTCATAAGACCTGCCCTCCAGTACAGGCAGCATTCTGGTAAATTTACTCTGCATCCTTTCTAAAGCTTCCTCATCCTTCCTATAATGGGGTGACCAGAAGTGAACAAAATACATCAGGTGCGGTCTAACCAGGGCTCTACAGAGCTGCAGCATAACCATACGGCTCTTAAAGTCAATCTCCCTTCGAATGAAAGCTAACATACCATTCACCTCCTTAGCAATCCTATCAATTTAGGTAGCAACTTTGAGGTATCTATGGACATGGACGCCAACATCCCTCTTTTCTTCCACACTGCCAAGAACCCTGCCTCTCACCCTATATTCTGCAAAGCTGAGCTTTCAAAGGGAATTAATTCACTCTCTTCCAGCTTGAATTCCATCAGCCACTTCTTAGCCCAGCTCTGCATTATCTCGATGTCCTGTTGCAACCTACAAAAAGCCCTGCAAACACCCATGTACCACTCTACAAACCTTCGTGTCATCGGCAAAGTTACTAATCAACCCTTCCACTTCCTCATTCAAGTCAGTTATAAACATCACAAAGAGAAGAGGTCCCAGAACTGATCCCTGCGGGACACCACTGGTCGCCTTCAGTGATCTCGATCCCCTGAGTCTCTGTGCAAGAGAATTCCTGACATTCACTATCCTCTGTATGAAGAAAACATTCTCTGCTTCTGCATTGATAAAAGATGGTACACGATGGATTAGACAGAGAGACTGGCCCTGAACTCAAGGCAGAATTTGACTGAGGTTGACATCAAGGAGTCTGAGGAAAATAGCACTTAATGAGAATTGATTACAGTCTCTATACTGTTTGGAATCATTCACAGCACAAGGGAAGATGTTTATCATTAGTGGACATCAATCATCTCAGCCGTGGGCCATCACTGCAAGAGATTCTCAAAGTAGCTCCATCAGACCAGGCATCACTAATTTGTCATCATAGAATCCTTACAGCGTGGACGGAGGTTGTTCAGCCCATTGAGTCCAAACTGAGCAGAATTGAGGCTATTCACTGACGTTTACATAGTTTTCAGAACAAGGTGACCCTCCTCAGATATTGAAGAAGTCTGTGTCCATGTGCAACAAGAACTGGACACCATTCAAGATCGTTCTGTTAAAGTCTGGGTAACATTCACGTAACAGCACTGCTAGATTCTGTACATTTCCACAGTAAAAGATAAAGCTCATTCGGCACCTCAAACTGTGTTCACAAGAATACGTGAAAGTCATTCAACCCATCAAACTATTGAACAAGATGTGTGATAGCTCATTTAGTCCCTCCTGCTAAATACACTGTAGGAGAAGGAATCTGCTCACTCCATCACTTACACGGGATCAGAAAGAAAGTGTTCTGCACCTGGAGTTACTTACGGAGGGACAGAAAGCGATTATTCAGCTTCTCAAGTAACTAACCCAGGAACAGGAAGGTGTCAGAGATGCTCCAGCTTCACAAACAAATGGAGCATGGACTAAACAGATAGACTGCACCATCTTGTTCCTCGTGGTTTAATTACTCATAGTAAATATGTGTAACTTTAACATGGTTTTCTGGCATGAGGAATGGAGCCAACTTTTTAAAGCCATTCACCAAGGAGTCTTGCATCTCCAAGATAGTAGACCCATGGTCTCCATGGAGGTCAGAATGTGGTGCAGAATTGTTAACTCTTTCATATTGATGGTATTGTGACTGCTGACAGGATTGTGTCCAAAATGACATTCAATTCAGTGTCACACAGTAACTGTGCATTAAAATGTCAGCGTTCATTCAGACCCTCTACCTCTCTGTCAATGGACATGAGGGTTCTGCACAGGCATGTAAATTATCGGGACTCAATCAGCCAGTTAAAAATTCGGAATTTTCACCCTATTCAACTTTTTGGGATGTAATGAGTATTCGTCTATCGCAATCAAGTTTCAACTTCTTATTGTCTCACAGTGCTACATATTAAACACAGAGTTATGCCCTCTTTCTGCATGGTGCCATCAAGCCAGGCTTTAGTCAGTTGAAACTCCTTTGCAATGTCTTGGTGACAAAGAGATCATTATTGATAAAGCTGACCAAATGTGTACACAATGCAACAATATACTCTCTCAACAAAACACACCATTAGGAAAGATATACTATCTATTTTTCTTTGTACAAAGAACCACATATCATTTACTTCCTGCTCCGTATGAATTCTGTTACTGATTTATAACCAAGGACATTCAGGTCATTTTTAACAACAGAACTTCCCAACCTCTCACCATTTAATAAATGTAAGTGAGAACCATAATATTTGTTGTGCCCATCTGAATCATTTTATACAAAGCCAACAGGTATTTCCCAAGCACTGATCCTTCTGATACACTACAAGACTTCCACCCAGAGAAAAACACTACTCTCTTCATTTTGCCCATTATCCAAATTTTGATCAATTTGGTGCATTCCATCCCGACCTACCCATGGACTCTAACATTCCCCACTCACCAGTATTCAACGGTGTCAAACTTTTTTGTGAAAATTCAAAAACTCTGCTCCCATTGATTCTCAGTTGTCGATATCACAACGGACAATCTCCACCAACTCCAGCAGATTTATCAAAGAAAATTTCCCTTTCCTGAATCAAGGCTGACTCGACGAAATCATACCATTATTCTTGAAGCATCTAGTTGTTCATAAAATGTTACAATGTGTTTCTCACAGCTGATGTTTATTTTCCTGTTTGCTCTCTCCATCCTGTTTTAAATATTTAGTTAAAAATCACACAACACCAGGTTATAGTCCAACAGGTTTAATTGGAAGCACACTAGCTTTCGGAGCATTGCTCCTTCATCAGGTGGTAGTGGAGGGCTCAATCCTAACACACAGAATCTTTAGCAAAAATGTACAGTGTGATCCAACTGAAATGATACATTGAAAAATTGACTGTCTGTTAAGCATTTCATCTGTTAGTATACCGTGATGGTTTCACTTATTTCATGCGTAAATCACAAAACATTGTTTAAAAGTTGCATTACCTAGTTAGCTGTTAACTATGGTGATAGCTAGACAGAATGTTGGAGGTGTTGGCCCCCTGTGTTCTCTGTCTATGCCATGATGTTTAGGGGGGTCACCATATGTTTGGGTCTCTCTAAATGGACGCAGCAGCTGATAACACACACCCCAAAAAAGCGTCAATAGAACCTCTCTTTTCTCTGTAATGACAGGAGCAAGTCAAATCCCCCCACACACGGTGCACCCATTTAGTGTTGAAAATGTTTCTCTTCTTAGCGGAAAAAGCCGTTACATCTCTTCACAGTCCCTCTCTCCAGAGAAGCAGGCGACAATGTAACATTACCTTTCTCTGTATCTCAGCAACTATAATGGCAGCACTTGTATTGCAGATGTAGTAGATCACCACACTTAGAGAAGAAGAGCAGAGGGAATATAACTCAGTTTAAACAGGGACACATCAAAATTAATATGATATTTAGGAATATGTGAAAAGGGGAAATCTGCGAATAAGCTCCCATTTTATTTTCCCTCTGGTTCATCATCAGCTGTCCCTTTGTGCACTTTTCCTTTCTCTATCTCTCTCTCTCTCTCTATCTGTTTTTCTCCTGACAGACGCTGCCATACTTGCTGAGATTCTCCAATGTTTTCAGACACTGTGGAATTTTATTTCAGATCTCCATCATTTACAGTTCCTTGGTTTATTGCACCTTTAATGCTGTTGATTCACAGAATGTCAGCATCACTGGTAAGGGCGGCGTTTGTTATCCATCACTAATTGCCATTGACTGCGAGACCATTTGTCAAGACAATATGGAGCTGATATTTTTTATCACACGTAGTTTCTTCACCAAAAGCTATCAGTGAAATAATAAAAGAAATCCTGATTGTTTATGGTTGCCTTTTGTAAAATGAGGTTTCATCCCAATTGTTTCCATTCAAATTTAAGTTCTAACATCGGCTGTGGGAGGATTTGAAACAATGCTTTTAAAGTCATAACTTTTGCCTGTAAATTACATCTGAATTACACCGCCAGTGACATTATTACTCTGATATGAGATCCCTATTATGAAATAACTGGAGAGACAAGAAAAAGTTTGTAGTCAAAATATTTGTAACTGAAAGAGTTGTCAGAAAAGAACTGGAGCCGTAAAATATGAAGTTATGAAGGAGGCAGATGATGGCTAATTCCGCAACAGCACTGAGGTAGAGTTGGAGACTGGGGATATTATAAAGTTAGGTGTAGGCAGGTTTGATGACAGAGACAATACAGAGTCATAAAACAGTTCAGGGCAAAAGGGAGACTCAACGGTGTGAACTGTATTGTTCCTTCTTAGATGTTTATGAGTGAGGAGTCTGATATTGATGTACATGAAGTGGAGTTTGTGACTGAAACTGAAGATAACAGTTTAAGCATTTTTAATATATAAATAATCGAAATAGCAATAAGCTTCACCATCGTTTATAAAATAGCCATAAATTAGCTTACCAGGAACACCGATAATACCGAGGATGGGATAATACTCAGCTTGAATAATCCTCAGAAAGTCTTCTATCCGCAACTCTATCCATGCCCAATCCTGAGAAAGCCAGTAAAGACCCGCAGATAAACTCCTGTCCATTGTTGGAACATTCCAGTTGAATACTCTCAGATTCTGCTCCATTTTTGGAACATTCCAGTTTATTGTTCTATAATTGTCTTCCTCTCCCTCTCTCTCTAGCTGCTGATCCCGATCATTTTGAGGATGAATCTGCCGCTGATACTATGTGATAACAGGTTGAAGAAAGGCCCTTATTAATAGAAGAGGAAAGACTTCAGGGACACACTTAGGATCCATGAAGATTGACATCAATCACAGTCACGGAACAAACAGCTCAATTTATCCCCTTTCACAACAACCATGACAAATGGCAATAATACTTGGTCATCCTGAGATGTTGACTTCGCTGACTGTCGGGCTAATGGCACGTCATGAATTGTAAAGTTAGAGGTGAGGCAGAGAGATGATGCTTTCTCTTCACTAGCTCAGTGATTCTCCTCTCTTTTGGCAGTGTAGGAATTGCTGGGCTCCTGAGGCTGTGTCTGATTACAAGGCCTGCTGCATCCTTTGGCTTTATTTATTTCTATTTAACTTTGACATTTTTCTTACCAACATTGCACTGCTTAGGTGGGGTTAGGCATTTTTGAGAGACCTACTACAGCTGTATAGACGGTGTAGATACAGTCCAGTCCTTGTTGTCCTTGCAGCCGCGGCCTGGTCCTGAAGAGTGATGGTCAAACTCTCACTGAACCAGTATTCTTAGTTTTACCTTTCACCAGTTATTGCTGGGGTCTCAGCAGGGGTGGAAGGCAGAAAATCTCTCCTGGCTGCTGCACACTCTGAGATTTCCCTCAGAATTGTCTTTTGATGTGCATTCCTCCTGGATTGGAGAAATGTAGGTCAGAAAATATGTTTCCTGGATTTTTGGACAAGTGTGAGTTTCTCAGATGTCACCATATTGGACCTGTTACTGTTTAGTAATTAAATAACCAATTAATCTGTTAAGTTTTCCAATAAATAAAGTTATTCCAAGTTCCTCTCCTTTAGTTTTTTTTGTCGACAGCGTTTGAATAAATTGCGTTTTGCTGAATCTCAAATATTTTGACCAAACGAATTGCACCTGAAACACAGCGCTTCACAATTACCTTTAAAATAAAAAAAAAACCGTTGGGGTCGAGACGACCTCCGTCATATATTATGAGCGGGGTCTGTTTGGGTCCATAAAAGAAGGACAGATATTCATGTTTGAATTGGATGATTATTTAATGGACAATAAGTTTCAGGAACACGGGGTTTGACAGCGGAATGCGTCGAGCTGGATAAGTGATAACTCCATCAGGAATTATATCAGATACACAATCCACACCACAGCTTCAGCCCAGATATGTATAAGACCAGATGAGATATCTGCTCACCACGGAGTACTGTGCAGACCAGGCTCAGTACAACTGAGCAGTCTGTCCAGAATTGAATACTGTGCAGTTCTCAGTAATCCACTAGCTATCTTTCCAACATGGGGAGCAATACAGAGTACACTGGTGCATTGATTAAGAAGCCTGGACAAAACGGTTTGTCCAGCATGGGCGATATGTAGCCCATACCAGGGCCTTCCTCTGTAAACGCGGACATGGTATCATGGTCAGTGTGGGGAGCTGTACTGTGAACAGCAGTGAATTCATCTGTTACTCTCCCACCATGCAGAGCTGTGTGCATCACCCTAGTGCATTGTTCAGTAACACTGTACTAGATCCCTGCCCAGTGTGGAGAAATTAGCAGCTCATGCTGGAAGTTACAGGATATACAGCTCCCGTCCATTTACAGCTCCATACCTCCGTTGTGCAATGGCAAGGGGTGTTGTGGCTGAGTAAATCACTGGCAGAGAATGATGACAGAGGAATCAGTTAAAATACCTACAAACAAAAGCATTTTGTGAAAAAGAGAAAGAGAGATTGAGAGACAACTTCATGGAAGATCACAGGTTTCAGAATGCTGAAATGAAGTTATTTCGAGACCATCCTACAACCAGAGCCAGTATTCTCAGGAATGATGGGTGAATGGGACATTGGTGTCAGTTCAGATGATGGAGTATTTTGGATAAGCATTTGTTCTGCAGCTTTGTAACTGGGAGTGAGGTCAGCAGAGTGTATGACTCATTGGGCTGAATTGAACAATAGTTTGTCTCAGTGCCATTTTCATCGAGTGTGACAGAGGGATTGCCTGTACGAGGCTGAGCTCGTTTCCTGGTGCTACCTTATGAAATTCGCGTCATTAACTACCCTCTCCACCCCATGGTGTCCCACTCATTCAATGGTGCTCCCTCTACTGCATGCAGCACTCTCTCTCTCTTCCCTCACCTTTGCAATACCCCCACACGGCGATAGAATGTTCTGAAGAATGCCAATTATGGAATGTTCCAGATAAAGTTCCAAGTAATTCCAGTTTTCAGAAAAATGTCAGTGCCCGAGTATGTAATACGTAAGGGGAAGGAGTAGAGATGTATGTTTTTAAAATTACATACTATTCAAATCCATCATGAGACCATTCAACCATTTAAACGTGCTCTAATATTAATACGATCGGGGGTGATCTGATTGTGCCCTGAGCTCCATCTTAGAGGGGCTTCAAATATTCAACTCCTTGGGTTTATGTCACTGACAAGACGACACTCAAGAACTTTTACACCAGTTTTCTTCAAGCACCTGTTCGAGGCCATTTCCCAACGGGGACGGACTCTCCTAACAATATATTCCACAGGTTTATATGTCTATGTAATGGTAAGCAGATTTTGCACAGACCAATCAAAAAGATACACTTATTTTATGGTTATCAATATCAAATTAGAATTGATAATTCTGGTTATTTCACTTGTCTCACCCTATCGTATTCAGCTAAAGATAGCGTCGAAATACTTTTCTCATTATAACATACAAATCATAGCAAAGAACATTTTTATCCTCAGCCATTATCTTGACCATTCTCTGAATTATACCGTTTTCCTTGTTATGAAAGTTACTATTGCCTTTTGTCTGTGACTGTTTCTGTCTGTAGCAGTTACATGGTCATCCACGCAGTTGGCTGGACGACTGGTTTGTGATGCACAGGGAAAGCAACAGCCCAGGTTCAATTCCCCACACTGACAGAGGTTACCATGAAGAGGACGCTCTCTCAACCTTACCGCATCACCCAAGGTGTAGTAAACCTCAGCGTAAACCACCACGCGTGGTCTCTCTCTCTCTCTCTATTTTCTATCGCTGTTAACATTTTAAACTGTCATCCATGTCATGATTTCATTTTGCCTTATATTCCTGGATGTTGTGGAGCAGTGCCATTTTGTACCACTGTCAGCATTAGCCCCATATTGTACATTCCTGCCCATTCTCCCAAAATCCACGACTCCATCGTTATTTATGAACCTTGCGGTCTGTGTCTCAAAACAATTCAATTTCTCTGCCTCCAATTATCTGCAAAAAATTAACAAATTATCAAAAACAAAATTAAAGTCATATCTGTTGGTCAGAACTTTTTTTGTGCCCTTATCTTACAAAGGATATAATTACATTGGAAGCAGTTCAGAGATGGTTCACTTCACTGCGATGAAGAGCTTATATTATGGAGGCTTTAACAGGTTGCTCTTGGAATGAGACATGATGTGATTTAAACACACAAAACCTTGAGGACAGTGGATCAGGTTAATACACACTGGGAATGTCTATAGTCCAAACTTGTGTCATTTCCGTGGAACCTCGACAATGTTGAAGCACGATCTTCTGCCCATCGAGTCCACTCTGACTCACTGAAAACCATCCCAGACAGCCCTTCTCCCACCACGTAACCCAGCTTTACCCATAACTAACCCACCTAACCTACACGTCCCTGGGCACTATGGACAATCTGGCATGGCTGATCCACTCTAAGTTGCACATCTTTAGATTGTGGGTGGAAACTGGAGCACTGGCAAGAAACCCACACAGACACGGTGTGAATGTTTAAACAACACATAGAGGGTTGCCTAAATTTGGAATTAAGGTCAGCTACTTGGTGATGTGAGGCATCAGTGCTGAACACAGATCCACCATGCTCCTTGTGGCTTAAGAAAAACAAACTGTTTGACTGTTCCTGTCACTGAACCTGACGCAGTCTGAGGCCTTTATCATCGGCCATATCACCAACCTGAAAAAGTTTAATGTTTGTTGTGAGTAATGAGGAGTGGGACTAGAAAGGGAAAGTGTTGACACCCTCCAACCTCAGTCAGAACCAGAGTGAGGAGAAATTCACTAAGTGGGAATTCATTCAAGTGGGAATTCTCTTTCCCAGAAGTTTGGAATGGCTGAATCTTTTTTATATTATATCGATGCGGGATTCGTCTGCTTTTCCAGAGACAAGTGAATCAGGGATAATTGTGCATGGAGAGGAAAGAGCAGCTGGGAACACAATGAGATGAAGCCATGTCCTTATTTAATAGTGGAGTAGTGTCTAAGGGCCGAAAGGCCCAATCGTGTCTGTCAGCCCTATGTTCAGATGTTCCATTCAGCCCTTCGAACCTGCTGTAGAGGGGCAGATCGAAGCCACTCTGGTGGTTAGGTGTAGTTTCAGAAATGTGCTTGGAAAATCCAGGCTGAGTCATCAAGTGACCCCACCCCCCAATCCCTCTTTCCAGGCCTCTCCTCTCTGTATCTTCTGCTCCCCACTTGGGTTATGTTACAGACCCAGATTCGTTGTAGATACAGCCCCCATACCCCATCCAGAATTTACTCAAACAAATCCTCTACTCTCCCTGAATGCAACATTGTGCAACACAACTTCCAGGAAAATAACCAGTTACTTTCCAAAAGCATAACATAAGAACGAAAGAAATAGGAACAGGAGCGGTCTATTCGGCCCCTCAAGCCGACACTGTCATTCAATAAGTACATTGCTGATCTACTCCAGGGCTCAACTCCACTTTCCTGCTAACCCCTTGTGTCCTTCAACTCGCTGATATGTCAAAAACCATTCCACTCCGTCTATAAATACATTCAGTATCCCAGCCCCCTCAACTCTCTGCGTTAGTATATTCCAGATATTCACTACCTTCAGAAAGAAGACATTTTTTGCATCTCACTTTGAATTCGGTTTCCCTAATTCTGTACCTATAATCCCCGAATTCAAGACACTGGCCAAAAGTGGACCCATATTCTCTACATTTGCCCTTCTGCCTTCTCTGTAATTTGGAAGTTTCATTAATATCACCCTCATTCATTTCAAGCACAATAAACAATCGCCTCACCAATTTAGATGTATTCAATAATTCAACCTTTTCATCCTAGGAACCTGCCTAATGAACCAACCTAGTTACTTGCTTCATCAGCATGCTGACTTTATGTTTCATATACAGAAACACTTCAATCCCTTTGAACTGCTGTTTTTTTGAGAGTCATTTTCATTAAATAACAGCCTGCCTCTTGGTTCTCAGTGTCATCCACAAACTCGGATGTATATTGCACTCAGCTTCTACCATCAGGCTATCAGTATTGATGGTCAATAACTCACGCCACTTGTGGTACTCCACTTGATACATTTTATCATAAAGATTTATTAATCCTTACTCTCCAATTTCTAAGTGTTAACCAATCGTCACTCCATGCAAATATATTATCGATCATATTATGAGCTCTTGTATTATGTAAGAATCTTTATTTTGTGATACATTATGGAAAATCTCTGGAAAACCTCATGTCTATCAGTTCCCTTTCATCAAGTCCGCTTGTTACGTTCTCAGGGGTATCCAGATAAACTTTGCATGATTTTTTAATAGATCCCCTTTCATAAAACCATACTGATTCTGAGTGAAGCATTTCTAAATACCCTGCAACTCCCTCCTTAATGACAAACTCTTGCACATTCCCAGCAATAATGATGAAGCTAAATGGTTTCTGCTTTCATTCTCGCTCCTTTCTTGAAGACAGGTACCACATTGGAGGGACTCCAGTTTCGCTGGACCACTCTTGTAATCCAGAGAGTTATGGAAAATATTATACAGTGCCACCAGTCACTTTGTAAAATTTTCCTTTAAAACCAGCTATGAACTTCTGCTGACCTGTCCCCACTTACATTTCTCTACTTATTTAAAATAAAACCTTGTTGCTTTTGTTCGAACTTCCCTACTAATACCATTTTGTTTACAGCATTGAAATATTTACAGTGCTTCAGCCTGTGACGACCAATGTAAAATATTAGCGTAAAATACCTACAAATTCCCTCTGGGCAATTCCCTCGTCACACCCTCCAAATATCCTTAATACACTTTCCTGACTTCATTTCCACAAAAAATCACTCACTCAATCTGAACATTTTTTTGGTATAACCACAGAAAAGCTCATGTTGCTTGTTTTTATATTTCCTGCCAATTTACTTACCTCATTTCTTTTATTTCTTTTCCCTCACTTTCTAGATTCATACAGCCATTTCACCCACAAACAGACCCTTTGGTCCAACTTGTCCATTCTGACCAGGTTTTCCAAACTAAACTAGTTACACCTGCTTGCACTTGGTCCAAATGCCTCTGTACGTTTCCCATTAATATGTTTGTCCAACTGTCTTTTCAATGATGTAGCTGTCTCTACCACTTTTCCTCTGGCAGCTCATTCCATGCACACGTCACCCTCTGCTTGAAAAAGTTGCTTTTTCGTCTCTTTTAAATCTTCTCCTTTCACATTAAAGCTATGTCCTCCATGTATGAAATTCACTAACATGTCGAAAAGACGTTGGCTATGCAACCTATCCATGTCTCTCATGATTTTATACACTTGTTTCATTTCACACCACAACCCCCTACACTCCATCTGATAATAACTTCAAGACCAAGCATTTAAGATTAATCACTGCAAAGTTGAAACAATATTAAAAGCGAATGGTAAACAGGACTCAGCCCCAAAACTTCATACCGTGATTTGTTTTTTTTCCATATTACATTAATAAGGCAGCATGAAACTCGTACTAGTGCCAATAAGAAGTCAAGCACCTGAATTTCTTTGTCTGAAGGGGGCGAAAATCTCTACAGTGAAAACGTATCTCTGCCTAAATCTATGTAATGCCACATAGTCAACGTTCTTCCTACTGGTCTCCCTATTTGGTTGTGCCTGCTTTAGCTTTCACTCAATATAGAGAACTCCTTTCCCCAACTCACATCTAAATTTATACACATTTAACATCATCTTCTCGTTCACCACTGATAAAGGCCCGATTTATCTTTTGCCACACCTTCTTTACACGGTCATCCATCCGCCACCTCTGACAAGGGATTAAAAAGCCCATTTTCCAATTATTTGCAATTATGAACAAGCGTTACACTGGACTTGAAACGCTAACTCTGTGTCTATGTCTCTCCAAATGCTGCCAGACCTGTTGAGTTTCTCCAGAATAGGCACAGCACAAATTTTCAATTAAACAAACAACGATGGATACTGGAAATAAAAATACAAAAATTGCTGGTGGATCTGGGAGCTTTGTAGAAGGGACACTTAGCTGAAAGATTAACTCTGCATTCACTTCAGAATATGCTGCCAGACCTGCATAGATTTTTCAGCAATTTCTGCTTTTGAACAAGTTCCAAAATTGTGTGTCAAAGCTGCTCATACGCCTTGTTCAGCATGGACTTCCATACACCAGGAATTGAACGATAACACAAGGTGCACAAATTCGTTGGTTCCATAAGTTTGGCACCACTGATACTACAGAGCTCTTAATCATGGTCAGGGAGAAAAACAGAGGGAAACACATTCACTTCAAACACAGAAGATGGCATTGCGGGAAAGGAAAAGATTTAGATGAATATGTTGATGTGTTTGTGTAATGTAACAGATTGGAACACGTGACACCCTGCAGAAACCCTCAGCAGAATGAGGATATGAAAATGGAAGTGGTACGACATCAGAAACCAGTTTAGGTCATTGAGTACGGGGCTGATGGTTGAATAGGTCTCGACGTGAACTGCGGGACGATCAGGAGAATGCAATCGCAGATATTGCAGTTCGAACTGGTTCTATCATGTGATGCTGTGGACAATAGCAGCAACAGAAGCAGCATTGTAATTAACCACAGTCTGTAACTGTTTACCCAGGATAATCCACCAGTCTACCATGAGCATCAAGCTGATCTATGGTTCAGTGACGAATGAGGGGTGAACGTGCCAGAGTCAGAATCATGTGTATCAAAACGCAATGAAAACCCATTAAAGCTACCGAACTTGACTGGTTGGATTCCAAACATCAGGGCTAACATTTGGGAGAGAGGGAGATATTATCCCAATACTAACATATCAGATCTAAGATTTGCAGTCCTGCCACATCCAGTCATAAATGTTAACGGACCATTAAAAGAAAACCTTAGTGGAGAAGAGGACTCCAGATATACCAACATCCTAAATAATGGAACAACCCTGTACATCAGTGTAAAAGACACCAATACAGTGTCTGCACCATCCCCAGCCAGAAGTGTTGCTTGGATGATGGAAATCACCATCGCCATGATGCCTATAGAATTACAGATGCCAGTCTTCAATCAATTCGATTTGCTGTTGCACGTGAGATGATGAAACAGCTGAACACAGTAGATACAACAAAGGCAATGAGCCCTGACTCCATTCCTGCAATAAGACTGAACACTTGTGCTGCACAACAAGCCGTGTCCCTGGGGAAGCTGTTTCATTCCAGCTCCAACTCTGACATCTCCCTGGCAATGCGGAAAATTACGCATGTATGTCCAGTCTGCTAAGAGGAGAATAATTGCAATCTGACAAATTACCACGCTCTCAGTCCCATCTGGATACTCAAATTGGTGGGAGTTCTTTCTGACAGAGTTGTCATGCAGCACAGAAATAACCTGCTCAGTGCGGTTTTTGATAGGTCCCAAAGTGGAGATGGTGTAGTTGTGGAAATGTCACTGGATTACTTATCCAGATCAGGTTAATGCTCTGTCAGTTGGTGGAAGTTAAAAACAATTAATAACATATCAATATCTAAAATCTGGTCCCAGCAATGGTGACCCTAAATCCATTGTCGATTGTAAGCATCTGTTTCTTTCAACAATGTACTTTCAGGAAGTGATCTCCCGTGCTTTCCTGATCTGGCCTAAAAGTGACTCCAGACACACAGACATGTGATAAGCACTTCAATGGTCTCTGAAACGGCCAAGCATGACACTCAATTGTATCAAACTGCTTCAAGTACTTCGAGGGTAAAACCGGACCCAATGCCCAGCACGAGATTCGGTATTGGAAAAGGGCACGGGAGACACAGTCCTGTCGACCCTGAAGAGATTTCCTTCCGAACATGTAAGAGTTAATGACAACATTTACAGAACTTTCCCACAGCCTGCACAGAAACTTTAGGAAAGGAGTAGGCCATTCAACACATTGCGGCTTCCCCATTCTAGCTAATGGAGAAAATGTCCTCAGTGCAGTTTTCCTCACACAATGTTCGTATCCCTTAATATGCTTAAACATCGTAATAAGAACTGCTGTCTTCACTGTTGTCCATCAATTTTGCTCTTCCAATCAATATACAGGCCGTTCTGAGATGACACATGCCTATTAATCATGATTTGGCTGCCATGCCGTTCATGAATTGTGTGCTTTTCTAAAAAAAATAAAGCAAGTTCCTGTTCACTGTGATGCGATTCCATCTCCAACATTGGCTGAACAGCAAAACCCAAGCTCGTGATCCTCTACCTGCAAAATGCACACTCAGTGTGTTCAGCTAAAACAGGGATGCAATTCCTGTGCAAGCCTTGAAACTGAGCTTCACACTGGAAATTATAGGCTACATTTCGAAGAAACATCACCTCAAACTGGGGGAGAATTTCTGAGAGAACTGAAATTGCACGGCAACATCCCGTGGTCAGTCAGCCCCGAAAACATCTGGTGAGGAGCATCGTGAAAGGTACAGGGCTGTAGTCAGTGGCTGTAGTGTTGAAGTGTTACATGTAAAGTACTATTTCATTGCAATATATGTTTTAAAGATTAACTTAGACTGTGCTAGTGCATGTGTTAGACCACCTTTCATTTTTGGTTTTTACTGATATTTCAGGCATCTTTCCCATAGCCCCCGGTATTTATATTGCACCATTATCAAACTGCTCCATGATTTGGCACGACAAAACCGACAGAAAATTCGTTGTCAGAAAAGCGAATGGGAAACACCGTCCTGTTGACACTGTAGAGATCTCCTTCTTAACATCTGAGAGCCTGTGACAGCTGTACTCCAGCTGTCTGCTGATCCTTTTAGCGTCCAGAAATCCTTATTTATATTGAATGTCCTGGTTTCCACAGCCTGATCTGGGAGAGAGCTCCCCAGGTTCGCCAGTCTCTGAGTACAGACATTTATTCGCATCTCAATGCAGACTGACCTGCCTGTATCTAATACTGTGGTCCCTTGTTTTAGACATCCCAATCAGGAGAATTACTATCCCTGCTTCCAATCTGTCTCACCCTGTCA
Source organism: Chiloscyllium punctatum (assembly GCF_047496795.1). Classification (NCBI taxonomy): domain Eukaryota; kingdom Metazoa; phylum Chordata; class Chondrichthyes; order Orectolobiformes; family Hemiscylliidae; genus Chiloscyllium; species Chiloscyllium punctatum. The sequence goes on along the minus strand of NC_092771.1, from coordinate 47,862,534 downwards.
GAGTTTTATATATCTCACTGAGATCACCACTCATTTTCCTAAAGCCCATTGAATACAGACCCAGTCGCTACAAACTCTGCTCCCACACCAAGCCTGTCATCCCAGAGATCAGTCAGGTCATCGTTCGCTGCTCTCCCTCAATGTCAAGTTTGTCTTTTATTAAGTAAGGAGACCAAAACTGCACACAATACTGCACAATGTTCAAGATGGGGTCTCACCAAAGCCGTGTACAGCTGTAGTAAGACACCATTACTCCTGGACTCAAATCCCCCTGGAATGAAGGTCAATGCATCATTTATCTTCCTAACTGCTTTCTGTTCCTGCAATAATGCTTTCAGTGAATGGTGTGAAGGGAGATCCAAACCCTTTTCAATTTTACAGCTGCCCACTTGGTGGCTCTATGTATACTGGTCAGTGTGGCGAAGCTATTCCCAGTATTGACTGCTTGCTTCAGAACGCACTGCTTCAGAACTTGCTTCAGATCGACCTCGGAAGTCTGCGCAGAACAAAAGAAAAATGCAACAAAGTTCCTTTATAATTCAATATTTTTTCAACCAATCCCTTTTCAAATTGTAGGTTGCCATCCTGTTTTCCCACCAAAGGGCAGGACGTCACATCTACCTCCATTGCTCTCCATTTGTCACATATTTGCCTATTCACTTCACTTGTCTCAATCTTGGAGCTTTTTTTACATCCTGCTCAACGACTCACAATCTGACATCTACATTTAGTGCCATCTGCAGAATTGGGAATATTGCATTTGATTCCCACAAGTTTGTTGTTTATTTGGAATAGCTGTGACCAAAGCCCCGATTCCTGCTATACCCCAAGCTTTCCACTCGAAATCACATTGTTTTATTCCTGTTCGCTGTGTCATGTCAGCTCTCCCATTCTAAATTATGGCCACATACTAACCCCAGCCCCATAAGATTTGAATTTGCATGGTAGGCTTGGAGCTTTATCACCTATTTTCCTAAAAATCCAGTCATATTGTATTGATTGCTTCCCCATAATTTTGCTCAGTCAGTTTCTCAAAAATGATCCCCTTTTAATAAATCTCTATTGACTTTGTCTCTTCCTATTACTTTTGGTTCCAATACTTCCTCTAAAACTGTTTAGTTGCCAATTCCATTCTATTTCCTTTTTTTCTCACCAGATTAAAGTTTCCTAGTATTGCTGGGAAGATTTTTTTATTTGATTCCATCTGTGAAGACAAAACTGAAAAATTTGCTTCATTGTTCTGCCATTACCCTGTCCTCAATTCTCTGGTTGCAGCCTGTCAGGAAACTGCACAGTTTTTCCCTTATTTTTGCCACGTACATGTTTTTGAACCAACTATAAATTCACTTTTTTAACCCTTGTTAATATACTCTTCAGAAACTCATCAATTCCGGCTTCACGTGCTGAATGACTGACATTCCACAGCCATACAATCAGAGTAGCATAGATTCCGTGCCGTCACAAATACAGCATGGTCGACATTAGTCCCATTTCTGAACCACGACCCGTAACTGGGAATGTTATGGCATTTAAAGTGCGCAACCTTGAATTATTTTTTAACGGTTGTGAGGTTACCCGTGACAACTCCCCTCTCAGGAAGGACATCCCAGGATCCAAAACCAGCTGGGTTAAAAAAAATCCTCAAATTCTCACTAAACCTCAAACCCTCCACTTAAAAAGTGCGCAGACCTGTTCTTGGCACTTCGACTAAAAGGAACAACTGCTATCTATCCACGCTCTCCATGCCCCTCATAATATTATCCTCCTGAATCACTGACTCCGCAGCTTTCACTAATCCAAAGTAAGCAACCCGAGCTTATCCAGCCTCTATCCATAGCTGATATGGTCCATCCCAGGGAACATCCTGGTGAATCTCCTCTGTACCCCCTCCAGTCCAATCACAATCTTCCTGTGATGTGAATCCCAGAACTACGCAAATTATTCCATCTTGGATTAACTAACGTTCTGCATAGCTCTTAAAATCTATGCCTCGATGAAAAAAGACCATGTTTACATTCGCTATGCTTCATCAACTTGTGTGTTACCCTGCCCATACCCATTCATGGATGTGGGGAGAAGTACCTGCTGAGCTTCCTAGTGTGCTGCCATTCATTTAGTACTCCCCTTAATCATCACCTTTATTAGGGTTACGATCCGTCTGTCATTAATCTGCCCATCTGACCGTTCCATTTACATCTTCCTGTAAATTTAGACCTTCCTCCTCATTTCCAACCAAACAGCTAATCGTCTTTACGGTTACAAAATCACACCATGTTATAGTCCAACAGTTTTATTCAGAGACACCAGCTTTCGATGCGCTGCTTCTTCATAGGTGATGATGTGGTTCGAAAGCTGTTGCTTCCAAATAAACTTGTTGGACTATAATCTAGTGTTATCTGATTTTTAACTTTGTCCACCCCAGTCCAAAATTGGCACATCAGAATTATAAGTAACAAGGGCACAGCACCGATCCCTGTTGTGCACTTTTGGACATCAATCTCCAGTCACACACACAGCCTTCTAACGCCATGCTCTGTATGTTAACACTAAATTAATTTGGATGCAATTTGGCAAGTCATTGATGATTGCGAATTGTTCCCTTTTTAATAAGATTAGATTCCCTACAGTGTGGAAGCAGGCCCTTCGGCCCAACCAGCCCACAAAGAGTAGCGCATCCAGACCCATTTCCCTCTGGCGAATGCACCTCACGCTCTGGGCAATTTAACATGGCCAATTCACCTGACCTGCACATCTTTGAACTGTGGGAGGAAACCGGAACACCCGCAGGAAACCCATACAGACACAGGGAGAACTGGCAAACTCCACACAGACAGTGGTCCAAGGAGCGAGTTGAACCTGGGATCTTGGTGCTGTGAGACAGCAATGCTGACCTCTGAACCACTGTGCCGCTTGATGTGCCTGCAGAATATCTGGGAATTCTTCCTAATCCTACCCTGCCAGCAAGTTTCCATGCCCCTGATTTAGTCAGTCCCTTCAAGAGATTGATTTGCTTCTTCTTTCTATTTTAAATGGCCTGACCCTATCCAGCCATTCGTTCCCTTAAACGTAGATTAGACAGTCAGAGAATCATCCTGTTTATTTCCACCTTGTCATATATTCAGTGAATTTTCTAAATTTCACAGCGGTCACCTCTCAAATTCGCTGTTTGAGGGATGAATCTAGAGAATGTCCATTGCACTTCCTCTGCGGTCAGTATGTTCTTTCTCAGATTGAGTCACCAACACTGCACACAATACTTCAAGTACAGTCTCACCAACACGCTGTGAAACTGCTTTAACTGCTTAATGAAGGCGGACATAACTTTAACATTCCACTTACATATATTCCTCAAAATGCCTTTCACATTTATTTTTACGAACTCACTGTATGAGTTCTTACTGAAAGCCTTCTGAAAATCCAAATATGCCAATTCTACTGGGTCGCCATTATCTTTGCTGTAAGAAACAATTTCAAATAATTCCGAAGTTTGTCAAGTATGATTTCTCTGTCAGAAACACATGCTGATACTCTCAACTGTTGCTGTTAATTTCTAAATATCGAACATAACGTGATGTGTAGTAGATTCCAACGGTTTTCTTGCAGATATCAAGTTAATTGGTCTGCAGTTGTCCACACTGTCTCCTCTTCTGTTGCAGATGTTCGGATCCATTCCATTGACCGACAATTCTTGGAACATGTTTACTTCCTTCGATTTATCTACAATGGCTTCAGGCCTCTGCACAAAGTGCATGAAAATAAAACACAGTCATCGACAGCACAGTTAATACTTCTCTTACTGATATATTGCTAATGATTTGATGTGAAGTTCAACTGGTTTGTCAGATTTGGAAATATGCAATCCAGCTACAGGTTCACGTGCGACCTTGTTACAGACATAAATTTACTTTATGTATTTAGTGTCAAAAGTTCCATATGATCATTTGGTAATTCTGGGTGATTTTCTGGCTCTTCCTCCATGAAGACAGATGCAAAGTAACTGGTTGATATCTCGGCCATTTCCCTGTTTCCAACAATATATTCTCCTCTCCCGATTACACAAGTTCCTATTTGACCTTGCTTTATTTTGTTTTCTTTGAAATACAGATTGTAGATCTATGCAGATTTTGTGCTCTAACATTGTGAAAAAGGCCCTTGGGCCCAGCAGTTCCAAACTACCCCTTCGAATAAGGACCCATGCAGACCCATTTCCATACGATTCTACGTTTATGCCAGACTAATGCACCTAATGCACACATCACTGAACACTATGGAACAATTTAGCATGGCCAATTCACCTAACCTGCAGATCTTTGGGTTGTGGGATGAAACCGAAACACCCAGAGAAAACCGGCGGAGACAGGGGGAGCATTGGAAACTCCACACAGACAGCTTTCTGAGTATTCTCACGTTTTCACAATGTCTGAAATTCTTCTGAAGTCGCTACCTATGATTAATATAATTATTAATTTCTTACGTTAAACATCATTAAGTCACTTCCCCTGTCTTTGGTAATTGAACCTTAAAAAATAGACGTATTTTTCAGACAATGCAATATTTCTATACATCTCCTGGTCCTGACCAGGTATATCCAAGAACACAGCAATCGGGGAGAGAAGAAATTGCGGGAGTTCTGGCTGATAATTTTGCATCATCGTTAGCCACAGGTGAAGTCACCGAAGGCTGGTGGGGAGCGACTGTTGTGCCCTTATCAAGAAGAGCTGCAACGAAGAACATAGGAACTATAAACCTGTTAGCTTCACAACTGTGATAAGTATGTTACTTGAGAAGGCTCGGAGATAAGATATACATACATTCGGAAATACACGGAGCAATCAGCACGGCTTTGTGCATGGAAGATCACAATTTACTAATATTTAGAGTTCTTTGATGAACTTACCAGGAATGTTGACGAGGGTACGGTGACAAAAGTAGTCTACATAGATTTCAGAAAGGCCTTTAGATTAGATTAGATTCCCTACAGTGTGAGAACATGCCCGCCAGCCCAACAAGTCCACACCACCCCTCCGAAGAGCAACCCACCCTTACTAATGCACCTGAAACTACGGGAAATTGAGCATGACCAATTCACGTAACCTGTATATCCTTGGACTGGGGGAGGAATCCAGAACACCCGAAGGAAACCCACGCAGACACGGGAGAATGTGCAAACTCCAAACAGTCAGTTGCCTGAGGTGGGAATTGAATCCAGGTCCCTAGTACTATGAAGCAGCAGTCCTAACCACTCTGCCACCGCGTCGCCCCACGGTTCCACGTGATATGCTGCTCTGAACTGTTCGATCACATTGAATTCAGAGGGAGCTGTAAAACTGAGCACACTGTTGGCTTGATGGTAGGTAGCAGAGTGTCATAGTGGAAGGAGGCTTGTCGGACTGGAGGTTTGTGGCAAGTGGAATGCCTCAGGAGTCTGTGCTGGGACCATTGCTGTTACCTCTATCAACGATTTTGTTGAGAATGTACAAGGCATGATTAGTAATTTTGCTGATGACACTAAAATAAGCGGTATCGTGGACAGTGAGGAAGGTGATCAGAAATTGCAGCCGGACCTTGATCAGCTGGGTGTGTCTAGAAATGGCAAATGGAGTTTAATATAATTAATGTGAGGTCTTTCATTTTGGAAAATCAAATCAATGGAGGAGTTTCATGGTGAATGGTTAGGACTTAAGGAGTACAGTGGAACAGAGGGTCCTTGGAATTCAGTAGCACGGTTCTCTCAAATTAGAGTCACAGGTAAACGACAGTGAGGAATGCTTTTGGTACAGTGGCCTTCATTAATCAGGAAATTGAACATCGAAGTTGGGGAGTTACGTTGCAGTTATACAGGATGTTGGTGAGGCTGCGCTTGGAGTAATGTGTTCGGTTTTGTTCAATTTGCTCCATGAAGGACGTGATGAAATTGGAAAGAGTGCAGAGGAAATTCACAAGGATATCGCCAGTACTCAATAGATGAGTTATAGGGAGTGTTTGGACAGGCTAGGTAATTTTTCTTTTGCGTGTACAAGACTGAGATGATATATTACAGTAGTATATAAGATCACGAGAGACATGGATAAGGCGAATGCACTCAATCTTTTTCCAGTGTTGTGAATCATAGACTAAAGGGCATCAGTATAAGGTCAGAGGGGAAAGAATTAAAGGGAACCTGAGGGACAACGGTTTTTACACAGAGGCTGGTGCACATTTGGAATGAGCAGCCAGTGTTTGAGGGGGTTACATTGACAACATTTAAAAGAAATTTGGACAAATACATGGATAGGAAAGGATTAGATTGAAACGGGGGCAATGGCAGGGAGATGAGGTTACTGTGAATGCACAGTTTGGTCGGAATGGACCGGTTTGGAACAAAGGGTCTGCCTTTGTGCTTTAGCACTATATGAAGCTAACAACCATTGCTTGTCTCCCACTGAATGTCATATTGTACTTTCCCAATTCACTGGAGCGAACTTGACCCTCCAGCCTCCAGGCTTCCATTATGTTTGACCATCATGTTCACCAGTCGATATTATATGCAGGTGTCGTGTGAAATGCAACATATTAATGTCACTTTTCCTCAGAACAAGGTTATTAATTAGTCCTTCTGAGCGCACAGCACCAAATCCAAACTAACCTTGTCTCTAGTTTGGATCACACCATAATCTTCACGCTACCTGATACATACTTCTGGAATTTATTTCTCACAGCATTAGCAGTCACTTAGTTTACGCAGTTTAGATAATTGAGTATTCCTGCAGCACCAACAATACCAATTTTCCACAGCATAAGATATACAAAATTTGCACGATAATTTTACATGGCATGCTGTTTTACAATTTTGCAAGGCCACTTGCTCCAAATACCTGGTCCAGTAACATAGGATTTCATTCAATCCCTCTAGACTGACACACACAGTTTGGTGTGGGTCTGAAAATGTTATTGGGAAATACAAGCTGGGTTCGAAAGACACCTCTGGTCTCTTTACACAGTTTTTCCGCTCTGCAACTTGTGGTTCGTTTGTTGGTCATGTAGTGGACCCAGATTCACTTTGAATACAGCGCACAGACAAAACTCAGAGATGATACACAATATACTTTGCACTCTCTGACTGCAACATTCAGGAAAATTACAACCATTAGCTTTCCAGTTACAAGATATGAGAACATAAGGAACAGGATGAGGTAATTCGGAAAGTCAATCTTGCTGTGCCATTGTATACCATCATGGATGATCCACTGTCAGCATCAATTCCATTCAATTCCCAATTCTTCACACCCTTCTACTCAATGTTAGTGGGCAAAAACCAATCTACTTCCTCTGTAAATACTTTCAGTGATCTAACTCCCTGCACTCTCTCGTCCAGTTTGTTCCTGACATTCACTACCCTCTGTGAGAAGAAGACACTCCCCACACTGGCACAATAACCTATTGATATGTTCAAAAGAGGTGAATACAGGAGCCCAGTTAAGAGTGACAGACCCTGATAACAAGGTAGGAGTTGGCTCAGTATGGTATCAAGGAACGCTGACTCAATTACATTTAATGTGAATCAACCACAATATTTTCTCTGGTTTGGGCCATCCATAGCACAAAGAAAAATGTTGGTGGTTTGTGGACATCAAGCCTTTCACTCCCAGGACATCCCTTCAGGAGTTCTTCAGGATACCTTCCTGAACACCAACATCTCCAGCTGCTGCATCAATGTCTTTGCTCCACCATAAGATCAGAAGTTGTGATGGCCACTGAAGATCAGACAATTTTCAGAACATTTTGTCTCCTGTCAGCTCCTGAACAAGTCTGTATCCGTGAGCAGCAAGACGTGAACATCAGTCAGGCTTGTGCTATTAAAGTGCCGGTAACGGCCAGACACTGCACATTTCCACATTTAAACGAGGAACACATTCATAATCTCATGCTGGTTGCACATGGATATGAGGAAGTATTTCAGGCCATCGAAACGAATGAACAAGAAGAGGGACAAACCATTAAATCTTCTGCTTGTTTCACAGGAAAAGATGCAGTCTGATCAGTGCATCGAACTTTTAAACAGGAACATGCAAAGTCCAATCAGACCCTTGTACGTGTTCCAACGTCTTTGCGACCAGGACGAGAACATTCAGCCCCTCAAGGGCTTATGCAGGAACAGGAGGATGTCATTGATGCTCCAACGTGACAAACCAAAGGAGCAGAGAGTGCACTCAGAGACGACTCCATGATGTTCCTCGTGGCCCCATTGCATGTGGACCGTGTGCTATTTTAACATGGTTTCCTGGGAGTGAGGAGAGAAGCCAAATATTTTGTGCCAAGTCTCAAGGTGGCATCTTCCACCTCCGATAACACAGATCCATGTTCTCCATCGAGGAAAGAAGCAATTGGGAATAGTTAACTGTTTTAGTGTGAAGGTATTGTGGCTGCTATCGGGATTGTGGATAACATGACGTTCGCGCAGAATCACATATACCAAATGCACTATATTAATGTCGGGAGACTGTATTCAAACCCTGAACCTGCCTCTGTCAATCGACATGGAGAGTGGGGCTGAAGTAGGGGAAACGTTCTCAGAGGCACTTAAACTATCGAGAATTATAGCCCGAGTAAAAAAAAACAATGTAATTTATCACATTCTTACTGTCTGTTTAGAACATAATGAGTGATTGTCCATTCCCCTCAAGTTTCAATTCAATAATCTCTTATCCTCTCAAAGCGCTAGAGATTAATCTTCACTCACTCCTCAGGGTACCATGATCCCAGTGATTAGTCTGTTGATACTATTTCACACTCTCTCTGTGACGAGGAGATCATTCCTTATAAAGGAGAGAAAATCTGCCCACAATACCCGAAATACTGCCTCAATAACACTCTCAGGGATGATCACAATAATTCCCTTCCCTCACTCTGCTGTCTCTGTTTCTTTCCTGTGGTGTAAAAAAGCCATTCCTTCTCTATGCCGAGACTGACGTGAAATTTACAAGTTCCTTACGTCTGTACATCAACATCAATAAAGCCAACACCAGAGATGGAGATGAACATCACTCTTGTGGAGAACTTCAAAGATATAGAATACACCTAAAACAAGGAATGGTCACCTACCTGATTGCAAATGAGGTGTCGGAATATGGGAAACAGGCAGAGGAAGGAGCTCTCTTTCCTTTTGTTCTTCCCTCACGGGATGTGTGCAGCCCTGGTCAGGCCAGCATGTTTTACCGATCTAAAACTGAGTGGCTGCTTCAGCTGTCCCACAGGACAGTAAAGAGTAAACTGCATTGCTGTGAGTTTGGAGTCACACGGAGACCTGACCAGGCAAGGATGACCCATTGCCTTCTCTAAAGGGCATGAGGCAAGCAGGCGGGCTTTTTCTCACAAATGATAATTGTTTCATTTTAATTATATTTCCTTCATTAGGTATCAATGGATTATTATTCGATGGCAGTAGATTATGAGTCAATGACGTGAGCACGATACACTTTCTTACATCTGACAGATTCTGTGCAGATAACAAGTTAAACATCTCAAGTGCAATTGTGTTGTAACGGACACGAGTTCGAAGAGACTTGAAGAAAGCTGTATCGGATTTAACAAGAGCACAAACGACATACATTCAGCAGTTGCACTGAGGCTGAGTAGGAGACTGGGATATCATAATGGTGCTATTCGACAGGATTGGCATGTGGGGAGGTTATGGAAATGTAAATCTGTGCAGGACAGAAAGGATTATGGAGTTTGAGAACAGTCTGGTTCCTTCTCGGATATCAGTGAGTAATTTGTAAATACTAATTTGCTTTATACAATTTTCAAGGAAATAATTTTTTGATTGGAAGTGAAGACATTGATTTCCATTTTCTAAACTTAACATATCATGAGCAGAAATTCAGTTTAACCCAGTTTCACAGTCAAAGAGAATAACTTACTAGGAACACGAACTATAGCGAGGATGGGATAATAACCACCTCGAAAAATCCAAAGGATATCCTGGATCCGCCATGCTAATGATATCCAAGGTTGAGAAAGGAAGGAAAGACCCAAGGATAAACTCCTGTCCATTGTTGGAACATTCCAGTCTAATGTTCTCAGATTCTGATCCATTGTTGGAACATTCCAAACTAATGTTCTCAGAATCTGATCCATTTTTGGAACATTCCAGTCTAACGTCCTCAGATTCTGATCCATTGATGGAACATTCCAGTCTAATGATCTCAGATTCTGATCCATTGTTGGAACATTCCAGTCTAATATTCTCAGATTCTGATCCATTGTTGGAACATTCGAGTCTAATGTTTGCAGATTCTGATCTCTCCACCCCTTCTATCTGGAGGTGCTGATCCTTGGTTAGTGCTGTCGGTGATGCTCCCTCTCACACTATGGCATAACACATTGACAGAGACCATTTATCATTTATCGATGCAAACCTCCACTGGGATAATTAGAATCCACAGAGATTGACAATAATCGCAGACAGTGAACAAATATCTCCAATCAAACCATTTCAATTCAATGTTGATTTTATTAAAATTCAAAATAACGTTTAAAATTTACACATTCAGCATGGGAAATGTAGGAGTGATTGAGGGAAAGGATGTTGGAGGTAACAGATTTCTTCTGTGTAAGCATTCAACCTGCCTTGGATATGGGAGTAATGACAGAGGACTGTTGGAACATAAACTAGCTTCCCCATATATAAATGGAAACGTACAGCCTGAAATTATTGATCAATGATTATAATGTTGAGTGAACTTTTAAAGTCCATAACCTGGTGGGAAAAGGTGCTCAAGACAACATGTATTATAACAGGCAAACTGCATGAATACGTTCACAGAGAATTGTACGTGATAAATACAATTCAGATTGTTATTCAAGGATCAGACGGACAAGTGAGAGTCATGCTGTTGATGTTATTGATGTCAATGAACTATGATGAAGTATCATTTATTGGAATTCAATTACTATGTGATTATGACATTGTGGAGGGGGCAGAAATCAGAGAGAATTGGAGGAAATTGCTGATGAGACTGAAAGGAGAGATAATGATATTGACAGTCATCTGTGTTGGCACGTGGCTTTTTATAAATTATAAGGTCAGATTTAGGACGCGTCTATAGTGAGGGATGCGGACAGCCAACATTTACCGTAAGACCAGAAGACATAGGAGCAGAAATTTGGCCTTTCAGCCCACTGAATCTGCTCCGACATTTGATCATAGCTTTAAGTTTCTCAATGCCATTCTCCTGCTTTCTCCACATAACCCTTGATCTCCTTGACAATCAACAAACTATCGATCTCAGACTTAAATATACTTAATGACCATTTCTCTACAGCTTCTGTGGCCCTGAATTCCACAGATTCCCCACTCCCTGGCTGAAGAAGTTTTTCCTTTTCTCTGTTCTAAAAGGTCTTCGCTTTATGCTGGGTCCTTCCGTCCGAGTCTCTCCTATCAATAGAAACCTTTTTCCAACATCCTCTCTGTCCATGTCATTAAGTATTTTGTAAGTTTCAATTAGATCCCCACATATTCTACTAAACTCCATCAAATATTGACCCAGAGCCCTCAAATGTTCCACATATGTTACGCTTTTCATTCCTGGAACCTTCTTATGAAACTTCTCTGAACATCCTCCAGTGCCAGTGCATCCTTCCTGAGATACGGGGCCCGTAACTGCGCACAATACTGTAAATGTAGTCTGACCGGAGCCTTATACAGCCTCAGAAGTATATCCCTGCTTTCATATTCACACCCTTTTGAAATGATTGGCATAATTGCATTTGCCTTCCTAACTACTGACAACCTGCAAGTCTACCTTGAGAAACTCCTGGACTAGAACTCCCACGTCTCTTTGCACTTCAAACTTCTGATTTTACTCTTAATATTGAAAATAGTCCATGCCTCTTGTCTTTCTGGCAAAGAGCACGACCACACACTTTCGCGCACTGTACTCTATCAAGCAGTTCTTTACCCAATCTGCCAACCTGTCCACATCCTTCTGCAGTCGAAGGGGAGGACTGCAGATGCTAGAGATTACAGTCCAAAAGTGTGGTTCTGGAATATCACAGCCGGTCAGGCAGCATCGGAAGAGCAAGAGGTGCGATATTGCAGGCACAAGCTCTCTGACAGGAGCGAGGGGGATGGGCGGAAAGGGGCTGAAAGATAAATAGGAGAGGGTGAGGCTGGGGGGATGGTAGCGTTGAAGACGATAGTTAGACAAAGGTGGGTTGTTATCATGACGGTCAGAGAAGATGGACAGATTGGACAGTTCAAAGGGGCAGTGCGAAGTTCGAGTGTTAGATCCGAGATAAAGTTGCGGGAATGTGAAATGAGCAAACTGGTGAAATTGATATTGATATCGTGTGGTTGGGCGGTCCCAAGGTGGAAGATGAGATGTTGTTCCTCCAGGTGTTGGGTGACTTGAGTTTGGCAGTGGAGCAGCCCCAGGACTGGCATATCCTTGGCGGATTCGGCCATAGGGTGCTGGGATCATTTTGTGCGTGCGTGTGTGTGTGTGTGTGTGTGTGTGTGTGTGTGTGTGTGTGTGTGTGTGTGTCAGAGATGTCCCCTAAAACGTTCCAAAAGTTGGCATCTTGTCTCCTCAATGTACAGGAGACAGGGAACAATGTACACAGTACAAGTTCTACGGGGTGTGGAAAGATCCTTTGGGACCTTGGATGGAGGTGAGGTGGTAGGTGTAGCCACGCATTGTTGAGGACAATGTGGGGTCTATCCTTGTTGTGGTAGGATGGGTGGGGTTCAAGTACAGAGGTGTGCGAAGTTGAGGAGATTTAGTGGAGCACCTTTCTGCAAGCTCTCCACCTCTTCAATGCTATCCGAACCTCTTCATATCTTTATATTGTCTGAACATCATGCTGTGGGTGCCATAGTGGCTTAGTGTTTAGTACGGCTGCTTCACAGTACTAGTGCCTTAGGTTCGATTCTTACCACGGGTAACGACCAGTTTGGCGTCTGCCCATTCTCCCCATATCTGCAGGGTTTCCCTGTGGGTGTTCTGGTTTCCTCCTGCAGTCCAAACAGGCGTACATTAGGTGAAATGGCTACGCTAATTTGCCCATACGTTAAGTTATTAGTCAGCGGAGAATGGGTCTGATTGGGTTACTCTTCGGAGGGTTGGTGTGGTCTTATTTTGCCAAAAGGCAAACTCGAGTGATTATAATTCTAAAAATTAGCTAAAGTGCCCTCCGTTCCTTCATCTAAATCGTTATCTGTATAACGTGAAATTTGTTGATCCCAACACTGAATCTTGTGGAACAATGTTAGTCACTGACTGCCATTGTGCGAAGGCATATTTTATCCTAACCCTCTGCTAGCTTCTATCGATGCAAGCACGTTGCCTCTGACACCATGGATCCCTTTCTCAATAACCTCCAGTGTATTAATTTGTCAAAAGACGTCTTGAGGAGCAGGTAGATAATTAGATCTAGATTACTTACAGTGTGGAAACAGGCCCTTCGGACCAACAAGTCCACACTGACCAGCCAAAGCGCAACCTATCTATGCATTTACCAATTCACCTAACACTACGGGCAATTTAGCATGGCAAATTCATCTGACCTGCACATCTTTGGATTGTGGGAGGAAACCCATGCAGACATGGGGAGAATGTGCAAACTCCACACAGTCAGACGCCTATGGCGGAAATTGAATCGGAACTGAGGCCAAAACACTGTGAGGCAGCAGTGTTAACCACCGTGCCACCGTGCCGCCCGCAAATACCCATTGGTTCTCCTAATCTGCTCAGTACCTCTTCAAAACATTGTCGCGGGTTTGTCAGGCATGACCGCCCCTTGATGAAACCATGGTAACTCTGCCCTATTTTACCATCTACATCCAAATATTCAGAATTGGCACCCTTTACATCTGACGCTAGGTTAATCAATCTGTAATTTTCTGCCTTAATCCCTTGTTAAACTGGGTGTCACGTTAGCGATTTTCAAGTCCACTTTGCCCTTTCCTGTTTCGTCATTCCTGCAAGATCACAAGTAACGCTTGCACTACATCTTCAGCTATCTTCCTAACAAGACTGGCGTGTAGTCCATCTGGTCCAGCTGATTTATCTAGATTCTGGCCATTCAGTTTTCTAACACATTCTCTTTGGTGAAGACCACCATACTCGGTTCTTCCTCTCACACTGTTGAATTTTTGGGAAATTAATCGGACTCTTCCACCGTGAAGACTGACACAAACTTCCTCAGACATTCCTATGTTCCCCACCACTACCTCTATGACATCATTTCCTCGATCTACGTCTGCCTCTCTTTTGCACTTTATATATCTAAGTGGCTAGTTTACCCCCTTCTTTAATTTTCTCCCTCCTTAAACATTTGTGTTGCCCTCTGTTGGTCTTTGTAAGCTTCCCAATCCTTTGGTTTCACACTGTCCTTCAACACCTTATATACTACTCTCCTTTGCTTTGATGCTATCCCTGACTTCCCTCGTCAGCCATGGTTGGCTCATCCGCTCGTACCATGCCTCGTTATCCTTGCAATGAATCTCTGCTGTGTCTCCTAAATTGCTCCTGCCATTGCTGTTCTCCTGTCTTTCCTACTAGGCTACTCTCCCAGTCAATTCTAACAAATCTCTCCCTTATGCCTCTGCAGTTGCCTTTATTCAGTTGAAATACTGTTGCATCTGATTCTATCTTCTGTCTCCTAAATTGCAGAATAAATTCAACCATGTTATGATCGGTGCTTCCAACGGCTTCCTACAACTTAAACTCGCTTATCTAGTCTCCCTCTTTGCACAACACTAAAACCAGTATTGCCTGTTCCCTCATGGACTGCACCACAAGCTACTCAAAAAAAAATCTTGCAGACATTCCATGAATTGACTTTCTTACAATCCACTACCAAACTGTTTTTCCCAGTCCTCCTGCATATTGAAATCCCCCATGATCAATGTAACCTTGTCTTTACTACACATCTTTTCTATCTCCTGATGTATCTGATTGCCCAACTCCTAAGTACTGTTTGAAGGCCTGTATAAGACTCGAACTGTGGTTGCTTTAACATTGTGCTTACTCACGTTTACCAATGCAGATTCTACATCATCTGACCCTAAGTTATTTCTTGCTATTCATGTAATTTAATTTTGTACTAATAAGGCAATACCACCTCGTTTGCCCACCTGCGTATATTTTGGATACGGTATCTTTTGAACATTTAGCTCCCAATCCTGATCCCCTTGCAGCCATGTCTCCGTGATGCCCATCACGTCATACCTGCCAATTTAATTCTGGGTCAAAAATTCATTTACCTTATTCCTTATACTGCATTGATTCAGATATCACATTGTCAGTCCTGTATTAACCAGCCCTCTTCGCATTGTCATTCGTTTTCCAGTGTAAATGAAGTTTGTTTGTAAACCATTTCTAGATGCTCTATCCTATTTATGTCTGTCTTGGAGATTTTAATAATCTAACCTGAATTCTGCTCTCTTACCTCCTCTTATAATTCAGGTGTCTAATTACACCTATAACTAATTCCCGTTCCCCTATCCCCACCACCATTCCTATTCCATTTACATCCCTGTCTACCGCCCGAGTTATGCACTTCAATCGGACTCTTCAAGTCTGTCACATTGGAACAGGTCATTTCTTCCCAAGTAACCAAATGTGTTTATTCAACACAAAATACGGTGACAAAATGATTTTCCAGACAAACCAAAATATGAAATTTACAAAGAGATAAGATTGTTAAAATACACTCATGATATTGATCTATATGAGTTGAAATGCGGATTACTAAACCATGGAAGTGGTATGCAAACCTTTTCAGTCATTACTTGACCCACAGCTAACATGCTGATTTCCCCTCTGACAGTGATCCCCCTCACTGAGATTCTCTGGCACAGTCTCTCGCACAGGGTCTCAGGAGGTTATCGGTTCCTGCTACTATTGGCACAGTCCATTTAAATTAATCCACCTTTTCTCTGGAGCCAGTCAATTGGTCTATTGGATTCTTTTTAGCTGTCAGCCACTCAACGCTGTGATATTATCGGAGATAAGTGATCTGGGATCACAACCAGTATCAGCATATTGCTCACAGGGTATGGCTGTCAGACAAAGAGCTTGCGGTTCAGGGGAATTTTAAAATAGTGACCCCACCAACCTCCAGACAGAACCCCACTAGTCCTCACCTACCACCCTGCCAACCTCCAGACAGAACCCCACGAGTCCTCACCTACCACCCCACCCAACCTCCAGATACGTCGGATCATCCTTCGTCATTTCTGCCACCTCCAAACAGACCTCACTACCAAGGATATATTTCTCTCCCCACACCTATCAGCATTCCGGAAAGACCACTATCTCTGCGACTCCCTTGTCAGATCCACAACCTCCACCAACCCAACCTCCACTCCCGGCACCTTCCCCTGTAACCGCAAGAAATGCAAAACTTACGCTCACACCTCACCCGTCACTTCCCTCCAAGGCCCCAAGGGATCCTTCAATATTCATCAGAAATTCACCTGCACCTCCACACACATCATTTACTGCATCCGCTGTACACAATGTGGCCTCCTATACATTGGGGAGACTGGCCGCCTGCTTGCAGAACGTTTCAGAGAAAACCTCTGGGACACCAGGACCAACCAACACAACCGGGCCGTGGCTGAACACCTTAACTCCCTTTCCTACACCGCCAAGGTCATGCAGGTCCTAGGCCTCCTCCATCGCCAGACCATGGCAACACGATGCCTGGAGGAATAGCACCTCATCTTCCGCCTAGGAACGCCTCCAACCACAAGGGATGAATGCAGATTTCTCCAGCTTTCTCATTTCTCCTCTCTCCACCTTTTCTCAGTCCCAAGCCTCGGACTCAGCACCGCCTTCTTGACTTGCAATCTTCTTCCCGACCTCTCCGCCCCCACCCCCTCTCCGGCCAATCACCCTCAACTTAACCTCCTTCCACCTATCGCATTCCAAACGCTCCTCCCCCAATTCCCTCCTCCCTACCTTTTATCTTAGCCTGCTGGGCACACCTTCCTCATTCCTGAAGAAGGACTTTTGCACGAATCGTCGATTTTCCTGCACCTTTGATGCTGCCTGACCTGCTGCGCTTTTCCAGTAATAAATACTTAAGTATGAGTTCATTAACTGGGAAAGAGGAGTCCCTGATTCAGTCCAGTGATGACAGGATCTCATACTATAAACTCCACCAAACCTGCTTCACAACTAACTCCATTTTGCTGGAGCAGCGAGGAGAGAAGGAGGAGGGAAGCGAGGGATGCCGGGAAGATTAGGGCTGAATTTATATCTGGGCATGGACGAGTTGCACCGAAGGACCTGTTTCCGTCCTATACATCTCTATGACTCTACTCTCCAGCCTCATTGTTAATACTAGGTTCGAAAACCCGATTAATGACCGATATCAGGCCAACTGCCTTATGATTTCTTGTCTGTTGCCTCCCTTCCTTCCTTGCACAGAAATGTTACATTCCGATTTTCCAGTTCTCTGGGACTCTCCCTGACGAGAGTTATTTCTGAAAATCCACCAGCAGTCCTTCACAAACGTCTCCTCAATTACCTTCAGAAATTTGGCTTGTTATCCTTCCAGTCTGTGTGATTTATCCATCTTCAAACATTGCAGCTTCCACAGTACATTCTCATCAGCACCGACCACGACACTCATTTCTTGCCCTTGATTGTCTTGAAGTTCTGGAATGCTGCTAGTTGTCAACCTTTGGGAGAAGATTTGTAGCTCGGGTGCTCGTTGTTGTGGTTCTATTCGCCGAGCTGGGAATTTGTCTTGCAAACGTTTCGTTTCCTGTCGAGGTGACATCCTCAGTGCTTGGGAGCCTCCTGTGAAGCGCTTCTGTGCTGTTTCCTCCGGCCACTGAGGATGTCACCTAGACAGGGGACGAAACGTTTGCAAGACAAATTGCCAGCTCGGCGAACAGAACCACAATAGTTGTTAACCATTGTGAGGACTGATGCAAAGCACCTATTCAGTTCTTCCTCCAATTCTTTCTTCTCCGTTTCTCTGCAGCCAGTCTCGTTTTCTAGTTGTCCAAAGTTCAGTCTTGCATCTCTTCCTTTCATAGATTTCAACTAAACTCCCGGAGTCTCATTTTATAAGGGGAGCAAGCTTATACGTTCCATATTCTCCAACTTGTTGTTTTTTAAATTATCTTCTGCTGCGAGAGAAAGGGTTCCCATTCTAAAACAAAAGACTGACGGAGAGTATTCCACGAAAGTGACTGCTGACAGCAACATGTAACGACATCAAATCCTGTTACCTATCATTGATTAGCACGGTGGCATAACTCTGCTGCCTCACAGTGCCAGGGACTCGGGTTCACTTCCAATCTTTGGAGCCTATCTTTGTGGTGTTTTTACAGTCTCCCCATGTTTGCATTTAGAGAATTAACTCCTTTCATCTTTCCACTGTCTGTCTCTGTGTTTATGCCATCGGCAGTACTTTTGCTTGAGGTCGTGAAGAAATGCAGCAAATGCAACCGGTTTTCGTAAAAGCGACCCTGGTGCTCGGGCTGTCCTGGGTGTGTAAGAGACTTGCGTTGCCACTTGTGTGAGTGCAGTGTTACTGGCTCCCACTCTATCCCTATCAGTTCCTCAGTCCATCCATCACTGCATGCAGCCTTTCCTCGAGCCACTCCTGAGTCTCCCCAGAACTCATCGCCTGGCATTGGATGCTCCCTATGCAGGGCTGTGTCTGCAAAGACACTGGGCACTTTCTGACCCACGAGGGATGCTGGGGAAGACCCTGCCATGGAAAGGAACAGAATAACTAAAATCCAATTGAAAATCAAATCAGAGTAGACGGTCTAAATGGCATCCATCTGCTCTGTCTTTTTCTGGTCTTTTGGACTAACTTCTGTTTATCCTTGTCCATCTGCAAGTAGAACGTAAAAAGTAGTTCTATGCTACTTTCTCCCCAACCCCACCCTCCTCTAGCTTATCTCTCCACGCTTCAGGCTCACTGCCTTTATTCCTGATGAAGTACTTTTGCCCGAAACGTCGATTTCGAAGCTACTTGGATGCTGCCTGAACTGCTGTGCTCTTCCAGCACCGCTCATCCAGAATCTGGTTTCCAGCATCTGCAGTCATTGTTTTTACCTCGGAGAAAATTTACAGCCCAGGAACAGGCCCTTCGGCCCTCCACGCCTGAGCCCATTCAAATGTAATGTCTAAACCTTTCAGTCAATTCCGAAGCATTGGTATCCCTTTGCTCCCTACCTACTCATGCATCTATCCAGACGCATCTTAAATGAATCTACCATGCCTGCCTCTACCACGTCCGCTGGCAACACCTTCCAAACGCCCACCACCCTCTGTGTGAAGTACTTGTTGCGGGTATCCTCCTTAAAATTTCCACCTCTCACCTTGAAAGCATGACCTCTCGGTAATGAATCCTGCACCCTGGGAAAAAGCTCGTCTCTATCCACGCTGTCTCTTCCCTTCATGATATTGTGAACCTCAGTCAGGTCCCCGCTCAATCTCCTTTTTTCTAGTGAAAATGTACCTAACCTAATCAACCTCTCTTCATAGCTAGCACCTTCTAGACCAGGCAACATCCTCATAAACCTTCTCTGCCCCCTCTCCAAAGCTACCACATCCTTTTTGTAACGTTGCGCCCAGGACTGTACACAGTATTCTAAATGCAGTCGAAACAATGTCTCGTACAATTTTAACTTGACTTGCCAGCTCTTATATTCAATACCCCATCCAGTGAAGGCATGCATACTATATGCCTTCTTGACCACTCTATCCACTTGTGCAGCAAACGTCAGTGGACCTGCACTCTCAGATCTCTCTGCCCATCAACTTTGCCCAGGGCTCTACCATTCGTTATGCAATCAGCTCTATAATTCGACTTGCCTAAATGCATCACCTCACATTTGTCTGGATTGAAAGTCATCTGCCACTTTTCCGCCCAACTCTCCATTCGATCTATATCCTTCCATATACTCTGACAGTCCCTTATGCTTTCTGCTACTGTTATAAATGATGTATCTTTTCAAATACTAGCTATTGCCTGTCTAATGCCAAAGCGTTTTGTGATTTGACCAAGCCACCAACCTCCCAACGTAGCCAACTTGCCACTCATAACCTAGTAGTTTCCTTTGTTTAAATTTCAATCTCTAGTTTCAGATTGAACTGCGCTACAGTCAGATCTCACAGAATCCATTAATTTAACGTTATTAATTCGACTTTCTCATTGCATAGCACAACATCTGAAGTAGCCCGATCTCTAATTGATAGTGTTATGTTAAATTTCAACGGCGGGGTTGTGGGTGGTATTAATTGTACATTTGACAGTGAACTTTCCTACATTTGAGCTTATAATGGAGGGAAGGATATTGATGAAGCAGCTGGAGATGGCTTGGCCTGGGATATTTCGCTGAAGAATTGGGCACTTGTAATGAAGTACTTGGAGGTGCATAGTGAAGTAGGGCTGAGTCAGCATGACTTTGTCAAGGAGTGGTACCGCTGACACGTCTGTCAGAATTCTTTCAGAAGATAATGTGCAAGTTTGACAAAGGAAGGATGTGATTTGATTGGCTAATTGGAACTCAGCGAAATATGAATCTGGCTAAAATTGAATTTTATTCATTTATTGGTTAAAAGTTACGTAAGCGGAGATATAAAAACAGTTAAAAATTAATAAAAAAACAAATTCAGCACTAGCTAAATACAATAACGATGGCGGGTGCTCGTGTTTGGGATACCCACCTCTATTCACCTACTATATTCTCTGCTACATTCTCCTCAAACCCCCCGCCCCCCCCCCCCCCACTCGCATTTATCTCGCCACGGTCAAGGCCCCGATCCTCATTGCTGATGAAGGGCTTTTGCCCGAAACACCTGTTTTGCTGATCCTCGGATGCTGCCTAACCCGCTGTGCATTTCTAGCACCACTCTAATTTTAGTGTATCTTACCTGTGCTGCAGAGGAAGTTGTACTGGGAGTGTAAAGGTTCAGTGGTCGTGGGCCATGTATGGACCAACCACATAGATAAAACTATGGCAGACCTTCTGCTCAGGGCTATTAAGAGCTAGGAACAAAAATTTTGAAAAAGCAGAACCAAAAAGGAAATGATCTCTGGAGTACTACTTTAGCTACGTGCTAATTGGTACAAGGTCAGCAATATTAAGCTGGTAGATTCGTGGCTCAATGATTGGTGTGGGAGAAATGAATTTCAAGTCAAAGGACATTTTCACCCGTACCAGAGAAGCAAAGACTTGTACCAATGATGTGGTTTTCATCTGAACCGTGCTTGGACCAGAGTACGAGGGGATCGCACATCTAGCGCAGTAGACAAGGCTTGAAACTGAATAGGGCGAGTGTAAGGAAGGTCAGGTATTGGCGAAATTAGAAAACCCGAGTGAAAGGAGGAGGTAGGAGTGCAGAACTCAGGAGAAGTTATTAAAATCTCTAGGACAGACACAAATATGACAGAGTAAATGGACAGTGTTTGCAAACAAACTTCAAGCACACTGATTAAACGAATGACAATGTGAAGAGGAAAGGTTAATAGAGGACTGAATGTATGCAGCATAAGGAATAGGGTAAACGAGCTTGTGGCACAGATCGACATTGGCAGGTATGACGTGGCGAGCATCACGGAGACATGGCTGCAAGGAATCAGGATTGGGAGCTGAATATTCAAGGATATACATCTTATTGAAAAGATAGACAGGTGGGCTGAGGAGGTGGGGGTGCCTTACAAGTAAGAAATAAAACTAAATCAATAGTAGAAATTAAATAGTGTCAGATGTTGGGGAATCTGTGTGGGCTGATGTGCCATAGTGGGATCATGGTCTAAGAAAAGGCTTGTTCTATGTTTTTCTATCACTTGATTCTTATTCAGGTTGTACAGCTATTCTGAATTTTTGTATTACCATCAAGTGCAGACGACATTTTTTTTCTCGCCTAGTGTGACGCCTCAACATTTCTTAATTTTCTTTTACAGTATGTGCAACAGTGGGCGTTTGTTCTAATAATTTACTTCCAATTCAAGGAAGACGTGAGAATATAATTTGAACTCCGGCAGTGTGTCCATTAGGTGCAATTTAATCGAATCTTTCTCCTCATCACACTCACTCTTTCGAACAAACAATGAATTAGTCCGTAAATTCTGTAGATTTTTATTTCAGCACTGATATTGCTGGGGATGTTACAAAGGGCATATTTCAGTGTCACAGAAAATACAAATGTTCCAGTGCAAGGTACCAAATCCTCATCCATCCTAACTTGTTTACAAGTTGATAAATAATACATGCAGAGGTGGCAGAGCGTCCGTAAAACGAAGGTTCAACTCTGTGTTCAAAATGCTATTTCTGGCTCTCTCATAAAAAAACCTTAACTACATCGCTCTGTAAATTAACCAAAATAAGAAGAGACTGAAATTCTTAGTTCTTCTTCTGTGAATACCATCTGGATAACAGGAAAAAAAATCAAGGGTTGTATGTGCTATTCATAAGTGATGATGGTGAGAATATGGAAGATGCTGGCAGTGGAATGATAAGCAATTTTGTGGAAGGCACAAAGATAAGCTGGGTGGTTCACAGTGAGGAAGAAACGGTTACTTTGCAGGAGGGTATAACCAGATTATTCAGATGGCCAGAACAATGCCCAATAAAGTGTAACACAGATAAATGTGAAATGATGCACGTCAGAAGTAACAAGACAAGAGAGTACTCAATCTATGAAGAGGGGATAAATTTGCTCGGTTTATCTTTGCAACAGGGAATGTTGAAGAGGTGTACAATGCCATAAGGTGTAGGGACGAGTTGAATAGCTGTTCCATTCAGTGGAAGTTTAAAGAACAAAGGAAGACTACTGACAATATTCCAGCTGACTGCCACCATTATTACTGCAGCAGTAAGATGGATACAGATTTTCCTTCACTATAATACAGATTTCCAGCTATAATGGTCTTATTTCTCTGAAGCATAATAAGTTCCTTCACAGGTATTCACTTTGAGAAACAGCAAGTTTTCCAAAGATTTCCTGCCAGTTGTTCACCACAGCATTCACCACCCCACCCCGAACCAACATGCATGGTCTGATGATTTTGCTAACTGGTTTGTTGATTCAGTTCCATGTTTGGGTGTCTTGAATGTGTGATTCCGAACAGAAAGTTATTTTTGAGACAGGCAACTTTGAGTGGATAGGAAAACACCAGTGTCCCAATTGAACTCAAACCCATTCTTCAGCACCATTTTATAATCCTCAGGTACTGGAGCCGGCTGTGTCCCTCTTCCGAAATATGGGAACACTATTTAGGTTTAGCTGATGAATGGCAAACAAGAATAATTCTTTAATTTGACCAGGCAGTAATTATCTCAAATAGGAAAGAATCCAGAAGCCTTCTATTGATATCAGTGACATAATCAATATCCAAAGACAAATACTGGATTAGTGGTGCTGGAAGAGCACAGCAGTTCAGGCAGCATCCAACGAGCAGCGAAATCAACGTTTCGGGCAAAAGCCCTTCATCAGGAATAAAGGCAGTGAGCCTGAAGCATGGAGAGATAAGCTAGAGGAGGGTGGAGGTGGGGAGAGAGTACCATAGAGTACAATGGGTGAGTGGGGGAGGAGATGAAGGTGATAGGTCAAGGAGGAGAGGGTGGAGTGGATAGGTGGAAAAGAAGATAGGCAGGTCGGACAAGTCAAGGAGGCAGTAACTGAGCGGAAAGTTTGAAACTAGGATGAGGTGGGGGAAGGGGAAATGAGGAAGCTATTGAAGTCCACATTGATGCCCTGGGGTTGAAGTGTTCCGAGGCGGAAGATGAGGCGTTCTTCCTCCAGGCGTCTGGTGGTGAGGGAGCGGCGGTGAAGGAGGCCCAGGACCTCCATGTCAAATATCCAGACAAATATCCAGTGTATAAAGATTGATCAGAAATTCAACTGGACTGGCCATGGAAAAACAGCATTTCAGATGATTTGAGTAACTCGCCTCCTAAAGTTCCCAAAAATCTTTCCAAACTTACATGGCACCAGGCAGAGAGTGTAAAGGAAGACCCGCTGGTGCCTGGATGACTACCATGCAAGAACTGTTGTCGAGGGAAAAGCATACGGCTAGTTAAACACTGCCTCCATTAGTAGTCAGTAATACTGAGTCGTTGCAACACTGACACACATGATGCACTGTAAAGACTCTGTCCCAATAGCACTATGGATGACCAACACCAACTGCACTGGGGCTTCTCAGGGGCAATTAATGCTGGTCCACCTCCGTTAAAATGGCACACGAATTTAAAAAAAAAACTCAATTTTCCAATAATTGTTGAACAGTGCAGATATTTTTATTGATCTTATTGATCTGATGAGCCTGTAGCTAACTCTGAAGTTGGAGAAACCATTTCCCGCATAAAATAAAAGACTAACTGACAACTCAGGCACAGGTCATACAAGATAACACAGCATTTAAGAAGCAGCTGATTCGTCACTACAAATGTCAGGGCAGAGTAAGCTATAATCTCGATACAAGTGAGATTAATGCATTTTGTTGGCTTTTGGCTGGCATATATCTGTTGTACTGTCTTTATGCTGTATGGCTTTATGAATTGAATTCTTGAGAACAGAAGATGTAGTCCCACTATTTCCATCGCTGTGAGCATCATATGGTGAGGAATACACAGTATTCTGACTTGAATCAATACCATTGTCCCTTCACTGTCACTTGTTCAGAATGCTGTGGCTCTCTGAGAAACATATCTCTTCGTCTCCCTGCAACACAAGGATCACTGGGGTTCACCACCATATTTTGAATGGAAATTAGACACAGGCAATAAATGCTGGTCTTGCTAACGGAATTCATCTTACAAGGAGAACGGACAGGAATCTGCTCTATTAAAGGCACCATTCTAACCGATCAGATCTATGACACAGTTTTAATGAGGCTTTTACTTTGACCTAAGCATCTGATCTTTCTGTAACTCCATGAAACTTCCACGAGAGCGTTCGCAGTGTTGTTTAAAAAAACACATTTGCAAGTTGTGCTCATCATTCTGAAATGGAGACCCTTGTGCGCTTGGGAATGCTTTCATTATTTGTCAGTATCTAAAGGCAATAGCAACGTAGAAACTAAAATCAGGAATAAGTGATTGGAAAACTTGAGTCAAGTCTGCTCTGTGATAAGATCATGGATGATCTGATTGTGGTCTGAAACACACATTCCTGCCAAGCCTTATAACGTTAATGCATCATTTTTAGGCGATAAACTGTCTACCTGTGTCTAAGAATATTCAATGTCTTACTCTCTGGGAGAGGAGTTCCCACAGATGCAGAACCCTTTGAGATGGTGAAAACAATCACCATCTCCTTCCAGTTTCCAGCAGTCCATCCATTTCTGGAAATCTCTGTCACAAATTGAAATATTGTTTCAGCATTCAACTTGAATAGACTGTTCAGAATTATATGGGTTTAAATGGATCATGCGTCATTTGCCTAAACTCCAACTGATCCAAGTCCAGTCTGACAAAGTTTCCTCCAGAGATAAATGCTCCTCACAGGAATCAGTTGATTGAACCTTCTCTGGACTGCTTTTCATGTCATTGTGCCCTTAGCTCCCCTAATGTGATCTCACCGTACCCTGCAAAACTGTACAAAATCTTCCCTACTCCTGAATGTATTATCTTATAAAGGTTTGAAAATATATATTGCCTCCCTATGATGTGAACGCAACGTGTTCTTTTTGTGATCCAGGTGCCTGATTCCTCTGTGCCTCACCTTTGCAATCTCTCCATTGGAATAATACACTGTTTTTTCCATTCACACCAACAATATATTCAAACACAGACGCATTTTTCCTGCTATGCGCCATATATCAATATATCATTCACTTGACCCACTTCGAACTCTCTATAATATTATGAAGTTGAGGTCAACACCCATCTGATAATTAAAAGCAAAGCACCCAGTAAAGATTTCCTCGCCTAATAATATGATAAGGGAGTATGACAAGTGATGTAACCCACCTCCTTTTTGAAACCCAATTTGTTCTAAAGGAGTGGTTCAATGAAAAGGAATTATTTCAAACACTCTGTAATTAACAATTAACTATCGACCTGTCTAGGGGCGGCACGATGGCTCAGAGGTTAACAGTGCTGCTTCACAGCACCTGAGATTCCGGGTTCGGTTCCAACGTCGGGCAACTGTCTATGTGGAGTTATCACATTCTACGCATGTCTGCGTGGGCTTCAAACACGTGCTCCTGTTTCCTGTCACAGTCCAAAGATGTGCGGGTTCATTGAATTGGGCATGATAAATTGCCTGCAATGTTCACGAATGTGCGAATTAGGTGCATTAGTCAAGGTTAAATATAATTAAGAGGGTAGAGGAATGCATCTGAGCGGTTTACTCGTTGGAGGGTCAGTGTGGTCCTTGTTCGTCTGAAGGGCCTGTTTACCTAAACTAGGTATTCTATGATTCTAACTTTAACAGTGAACAAACTGAACAATCACTCTGTAACTCATTACTTATTCTGGAATAAAATAAGATTTTTCTGACATGCGGTTTCACTAATGCGTATTCCACTCATAAATCCATTGTTAGTAAGAACAAAATTAAAACTTAGTTTCTTAAAGTTCATACAGAATAGACTCGGTTGATATTTCTGTATCTTATTCCCTCGTCTTTCTGGTTTCAAGGATATTTGCTCAGCGTGTTGTGTGACTTTATTGATGGAGTTGGCTTTTTAGGCAGAGTATAGAGATTTTTGTGAGACCCCAATATTTCGTTCGCAGATGACACTTCCCTGTCATAATTTTGTTCAGATATAAGTTGACTGTCCCCCTCTGTTCAATTGCCTCTCTGTTATATATCCCTCCTTGACACATACTTTGTCACCGAGATCTCTCTGCTCATCGACACTGCAAAGAATCTTACCATTAGACTAGTCCTCTTTATTCTTTTTGCTCCTTCCAAAGTGAATCGCCACACACTCTTGCACATTAAAATCAAGTTGCCACCACTCAGCCTAACTCTGTAACCTGCAACATCCCTATGTCCCTCTGTAACGTGGAATATCCTTCACACTATCCACACTTCACCAACCTTAGTATCATCATTAAATATACTTACACATCATTCTGTGCCCTCATCTAGGTCATTTATAAAAATGACAAACAGCAGTAATCCCAACAAGTTCCTCTGTAGGAACTACAGTTTGTGGTGTAGTCTTTGAAAACAGAAAGCATTGCTTTTGTGCCTCTGCCATTTTTGGGTTTTTCATTGTTACCTTGTCAGTTTCATCCTGCATAGAGCATTAACTTAGTTTCACTCTGCGCTTTGTTTTTAATGTACTAGTGAATGCTATTGGTATCAGTATTTATGATTCCATTCATTTCTTTTCATAGCTTCTTTTAATGTTGTCTGTTAACCCTTTGCTGAAGTTTTTTATTTGTTTTCATTAATTCCGGGAAAGAGGGCATTGCTGCGTAGGCCAGCATCTATTGCCCATTCTTGATTTCCCAGATGGCAGTTAGAAGTTATCTACATTCATGTGGGTCACATATCGGCCAGACCAGGTAAGGATGGCAGTTTCCTTCCGCATAGGATATTAGTGAAACAGGTGAACTTCTACTCACAATTTATTCATGTTCACCATCAGCGTGGTAGTCCCAAATTTGAATTCAAATTCCACCATCTGCCATGGCAGGATTCAAACCCAGCTCCCCAGAACATTATCTGGGTCTCTCGATGAACAGTTCAGCTATAATGCACGAGGTCACCGCCTTACCCACTCCCCCGGAACATGACTAACTTGTGTATTATGATTTGCCCTAGTTTTTGCACACATGCTGTCATTGACTTCCTTATCTAGACATGGATATTTTTTCACTGTCATGCAATTCCTCTTGTCTCACGAATGTACTTTAATTGAGAGGTATTTAGTATCCCCTTAAGTATTTTCCAAGTTTCTTAATCTGTCCTGCTTTTGACTGTTCACACCCTCGCTGATGATGGCTGTAAATTACTCTTCCAAAGAGGTTTCTTCCCTTGCTTTTAATTTGTACGTGGACTGATCTTCATTTTGTTCCCTGGTGCCAATATCACTTCTTAATATAGCCCTGGTATCATCCTTAACCAATACATTAATTCCACCTCCTTTACCTATCCTTTTGGAATACTGAGTACCCATGGACAGTTCACTGTCCAGTGCTGATCTTCCTGTAACCATGTTTCAATCATCCTTACAAGGTCATACCCATTTATCTCTGTATCGCCTGCCATCTCATCAATTTTATTCAAAATGCTGTGTGCTTTTAGGCCTAAGTTAAATAAGTTATTTTGATTTGTTTTTCCCCTTTAATATTTTCTTGAGTACTAACTTCCCGATCTCACACACCTCACTCCTTCACGCCCCCCATACATTCCATCTTCATTTGTTAATCTCTGATAAACACCTCTATCATTTATTCCATGCTCCAACTCACATATTTTGGACTGTTTTGAATCCTTCTCGCAGCATGGTCATGAGACTGGCTATGCCTGATGCCCTACTCACCTCTACCTTCTGCTCAGTTCCTGACCTGCTGCTCTGTTTACCAGCTTTCTGGTTTATTAGTTTTAATCCACCCAATTTGCACAGCAAACTTCCCCACCAGGACGTTGGTGCTCCTCCAGTTAAGATGCAATCGTCCATATTCCAAAGCTCCCTCCTGTCCTGGAAGAAGGTCCAATGATCCAGGAACATGAAACACTCACCCCTAAGCTAACCATATGTTAATCTATACTGCCTTCCTAACCCTGACCTCTTTTACACTAGACACTGGGTGTAATTCAGACATTACAGAGAATTGTTTCTCTCTCTCTCTCTCTCTCTCTCTCACACACACACAAACACACACACACACACACACACACACACACACACACACACACACACACACACACACACACACACACACACACACACACACACACCCTGCATTACTTTGCAGAAGAATACCAGTAACGTTATAAACGATCAGAATGATAAGTGGAATGAAGGAATTAGTTAAAGGTAGGATGCAAGAAATTAGAATAATGAAAATACTCTTCATTGATCAGAACAGACGAAGATGTGAGCTTATTGCAGTGATCAAAATAATGAAAAAAATATCAGGGTGGAATAAGAATACTCCGTTTCTCTTAGCTGGCATAACAGCATTCACTTTCAAGATTGTCAGCACAAGACCTCGGAGTGAGATAAGGCAAAAGTTTTTTTTAATTGAGAGAGTTGTTAGGATTTGGAATGCCCTGCCTGGGAGATTTGTGAATGAAGATTCAGGAGGGAACTGGATATATATTTGAAAGTTCCGAATTTAAAGGGCAATAGTGAGAGAGGGGGCAAATGGGAGGATTTCTGAGACATTTCACAAGCTGACGCATACGTCGTGGCCCAATAGCCTCCTTGTGTACATTAAATTTCTGTTCTCTAACATGTACAAATGCAAGTCAAAGCCAGTATCAGATTATTTCCAGTTGTAAATGTTGGGAAATATCTGATTATTTTGCTGCAGCATAACCGTTTAAAATGCAAGGATTGCATGGTCAGCTTGATGATGAAGTCTAATTAGTAATCAGGATATGAAAATTTTAAATTTTGTATCCGAATTACTAAATCAAATCTTTCCTTTGCTTTGCCACAAAACTCTTTGAAAATGTCTGACTGTTCACTTACAAGGAAGTATGTTCATCGTTCTTTTTCACATTTCACATTAAATACCATTCATTGTAAAAATTGCAAGGTTTCAAATTATTGTTCACTTCAATTTAATAACAAAATTCATTTATGTAAACTAATATTCTCTGTTCGTGTTGAATTTTTGTCATTTTTCAATTGTTGGTAAAGAGCTGAAGCTCGCACATTTAGTGAGAAATTAAACTGATTGATTATATAAAAATGTGTAAGTACGCTATTTATATCAGATGGTTCAATCGTTTTTTCACTCTAAAAATGCAATCATTCAGAAGCCAACGACTTTCCAAATGTTGGAGCCAGGATGTATTCATTTGAATACTGACAATGAGTATGTAATTGTAGTGAATTTTGAGATTTGTAGCTCAGGTTGAGGTTTTGGGTGGAGGTTTGCTCGTTGAGCTGGGAAGTTCATTTCCACACGTTTCAACATCTTCATCTTCAGTGGGCCTCAGGCGAAACAATGCTGAAAATTCTTGCTTTCTATTTATTTGTTTGGGTTTCTTTGGATTTGTGATGTAATTTCCTGTGGTGATGTTATTTGCTGTGGTGAAGTCACATCCTGTTTCTTTTCTCAATGGTAGAAGTTGAGTTCAAACTCGATGTGTTTGTTGATAGTGTTCAGGTTGGAAGGCCATGTGTCTAGGAATTCTTGTGCGTGCCTCTATTTGGTTTGTCCGAGGATGGATGTGTTGTCCCAGTCGAAGTGGTGTCCTTCCTCATCCGTATGTGAGAATACTAGTGAGATAGTATGATGTCCGTTTGTGCTTAGTTGGTGTTCATGCATCCAAATGTATGTAATTGTTGATCACCACTAAAGTCAGATAACATTTTCTTTGTTCGATATTGAATACAATTTACGTTCTTTAATTTTGTATCATAAAATGTTGGCAGAAAAGTATATTTTAATTCCATAAATATCTGATCATATTACATCAACCTAATTGTTTCCAGAGATGATGCAATTATTGTTTGGTTGAATAATGATATTTCACATTTTTGAGAATCACAATTCACGAACAGAGCAAATATGTGATTTGCAATCATAACCTACATTGAAAAAATATTTTGGAAGATTTGAATTCAGTCACAGCTGCTAGTGATACTGGGGAAGGCATTGTTCTGCTCTTAAATGAATCCAGAGAGCTTACACCTGGGTCAGAGCAATCATTCAAACATTATTTCACAACAAATTATTTCCACTCCATCTTCGGTCTGAGCATTGCCCGGGGGCAGATGAATGGTTATGGAGTGTCAGAATCACATCGTACAAGTTACTTATGGTGATGGCATCTGGCCTGCCCCCCAGACTCCAAGCATCTGCTACCTGGACCAGGCACTGGTCGAAGACGTTAACAAGTTGACAGTATTCTGCAGCACTTTTTGTGTCGCAAAGAAACCTCTAAAACCGTGTCCAATAAATGTCACCTTCACATTCATCAGAATCAAAATAAAATTGTACATCTCTGTTGATGGACAAAAATAATACATGGATCACCCAACAGAATCTATCTGAAGAAAACAGCCGTTAATAACTGAACTATCTAGTGTAGGTCATCACACACATATTGTACTGGTCCTCAGGTGACTTTAAGAATGCACACCATTAGTTGACGTCTTGGCCTAACGCCCTTACAAAGCTTCCTGATTTCACACACATCACTCCCTCACACATTCAACAATTGATAAAAATCCGCAAGCTGGGTTAAACATGAAACACAGAACAGTGCAGCACAGTGCAGACTTTTTGACCCTTGACGTCCAGCCAACCATTTATCCTACCCTAAGATCAGACTAACCGACATACCCTTCATTATTCGATCATTCATTTGCCTATCCAATAGTCGCTTAATTTATCCCCAATGCTGCTGACTCTACTACAGTTGCCAGCAGTACATTCCAACCATCCACCATTCTCTTTGCAAGGAACCGACCTCGGACATCTCCACTAAACCTTCCCCCAATTATATGAAAGTTTTTCTCACTCGTGATAGATATTTGCACCATGGGAAACAGTATCTGGCTGTCCACTCTATCTTTGCCTTTCACCATCTTGTCCACCTTTATTAAGTCATCGCACATCCTTCTTTGCTCCTCTGAGAAAAGCAATGAACTCTTCATTTTTAGCAACCTGATAAAGCTCCTCAGCACCCTCATTAAACTTTCCACATCCTTCCCACAATGAGGCGACTAGAACTGATAACAACATTCTATGTGTGATCTTACCAGGGTTCCATAGAGCTGCAGCATAACCTTACAGCTCTTAACCTCTATCCCCCTGCTAATGAAAACATCATACACCTTCTTAACAACCTTATCAAACTGGGTGGCATCTCTGAGAGAGCTATGACATGGACCACAAGATCACCCTGTTCCTCCACAATGCAAGAATCCTGCCTATTTTTCTGCATTCAAATTCGACCTTCCAAAGTGAATTGCTTCACACATTTAAAGTTGAACTCCATCTGCCACTGATCAGTCCCATTGCAAACTACAACAACCCTCCACACAATCCACAACATCAACAATCTTTGTTATATCGACAGTCTTACTAACCTCCTCTTCCACTTCCTCATCCAAGTCAGTTATAAAAATCACAAACAGCAGAGGTCCCGGAACTGATCTCAACGGAACACCAATGATCACTGGGCTCCAGACTGAATACTTCCCATTTACCACCACTTTTTGACTTCTATGTGCCAGCCAAATCTGTATCCAGTCAGACAGGTTTCAATGTATCCCATCACTCCTTCCTTTCCGAATGAACCTGACTTAGGGAATATCATCAAACGCCTTGTTAATATCCATGCATTCCACATCCACTGCTCCACCTTCTTCAATGTGTTTGATCCCATCCTCAAACATGTTCATAAGTTTTGTGAGGCGTGATCTCCCCCTCACAAAGCCATGCAGACAATTTCTAATCAAACTATGATTTTCCAAGCCATCATAAATTCTATGTTTGTGAGAAGATTTGTAGCTTGGAGTGTATGTTGTTCTGGTTTTGCTCGCCGAGCTGGGAATTTGTGTTGCAGATGTTTTGTCCCCTGTCGAGGTGACATCCTCAGTGCTTGGGAGCCTCCTGTGAAGAGCTTCTGTGATTTTTCCTCTGGCATTTGTAGTGGTTTGAATCTATCGCTTCCGGTTGTCAGTTCCAGCTGTCTGTTGCAGTGGCCGGAACGTAACGAGGACATACCACAAGCCAAAGGACTGGCCACACTATCATACATCAAGAGCATTTCCGAACTGACAGCCAGACTACTACGACCACTAGGACTTATTAAAGCACACAAACTAAAAGCCACTCTCAGAAAATAACTCACCGGAATGAAGGACCCGATACCCAGCATGAGCAAAACAAATGTAGTATACAAAATCCCATGCAAGGACCGCACAAAACACTACATTGGACAAACACGAAGACAGCTAACGATCCGTGTCATGAACACCAACTAGCCACGAAACGACACGACCTTAGTATCTACACACGCAGATGACAAGCAACATGAATTCGACCGGGACAACAATACTATTATAGGACAAATCAAACAGAGAACAGGCAGGGAATTGCTAGAGACATGGCACTCATCCACAGACTCAATCAATAAGCACATTTACCTAGACCCAATATACCGGCCACTGCAGCGGACAGCTGGAAAAGATAACCGGAAGTGAAAGATTCAAACCACTATAAATGCCGGAGGAAACATCACAGAAGCGCTTCACAGGAGGCTCCCAAGCACTGAGAATGTCACCTAGACAGGGGACGAAACGTTGCAACACAAATTCCCAGCTCGGCGAACAGAACCACAACAAGGGTGGTAAAAAAGGAGGGGGGTGGCATTGCTAATTAGAAATGGTATAACGGCTGTAGAAAGGAAGTTTGAGGGGGATCTGCCTCTGGAGGTAGTATGGGCTGAAGTCAGAAATAGGAAAGGTGCAGTCACCTTGTTGGGTGTTTATTATAGGCCCCCCAATAGCAGCAGAGATGTGGAGAAACAGATTGGGAAACAGATTTTGGAAAGGTGCAGAAGCCACAGGGTCGTAGTCATGGGCGACTTCAACTTCCCAAATATTGATTGGAAGCTCTTTAGATCAAGTAGATTGGATGGGGCGGTGTTTGTGCAGTGTGTCCAGGATGCTTTTCTAACGCAGTATGTAGATTGTCCAACCAGAGGGGAGGCCATATTGGATTTGGTACTCGGTAATGAACCGGGACAAGTGGTGGGCTTGTTAGTGGGTGAACATTTTGGTGATGGCGACCACAATTCTGTGACTTTCACCTTGGTTATGGAGAGAGATAGGTGCGCACAACAAGGAAGTTTTTACAATTGGGGGAAGGGAAATTACGATGCTGTAAGACAGGATTTGAGGAGCATACGTTGGGAGCATAGGCTGTCAGGGAAGGATGTGGTGGAAATGTGGGACTTTTTCAAGGAGCAGATACGACGTGTCCTTGATATGTATGTACCTATCAGGCAGGAAAGAAATGGTCGTGTGAGGGAGCCTTGGTTGACGAGGGAGGTTGAATGTCTAGTAAAGAGGAAGAAGGAGGCTTACATAAGGTTGAGGAAACAAGGTTCAGACAGAGCAGTGGAGGGATACAGGATAGCCAGAAGGGACTTGAAGAAAGGGATTAGGAGAGCTAAGAGAGGGCATGAAAAATCCCTGGCGGATAGGATCAAGGATAACCCCAAGGCATTCTATGCGTATGTGAGAAACCTGAGAATGACGAGAACGAGGGTAGGTCCGATCAAGGACAGTGGTGGGAGACTGTGTATTGAGTCGGAAGAGATAGGAGAGGTCTTGAACAAGTACTTCTCTTCAGTATTTACGAACGAGAGGGACCGTATTGTTGAAGAGGAGAGTGTGAAACGGACTGATAAGCTAGAAGAGATACCTGTTAGGAAGGAAGATGTGTTGGACATTTTGAACAACTTGAGGATAGACAAGTCCCCCGGGCCTGACGGGATATATCCTAGGATTATGTGGGAAGCAAGAGAGGAAATTGCAGTACCGTTGGCAATGATCTTCTCGTCTTCACTGGCAACTGGGGTGGTACCAGGGGACTGGAGAGTAGCGAATGTTGTGCCCCTGTTCAAAAAAGGGAATAGGGATAACCCCGGGAATTACAGGCCATTTAGTCTTACTTCTGTGGTCGGCAAAGTAATGGAAAGGGTACTGAGGGATAGGATTTACGAGTATCTGGAAAGACACTGCTTGA
Organism: Chiloscyllium punctatum; assembly: GCF_047496795.1. Classification (NCBI taxonomy): domain Eukaryota; kingdom Metazoa; phylum Chordata; class Chondrichthyes; order Orectolobiformes; family Hemiscylliidae; genus Chiloscyllium; species Chiloscyllium punctatum. The sequence goes on along the minus strand of NC_092771.1, from coordinate 47,827,664 downwards.
TTAGGGACAGCCAGCACGGATTTGTGAAGGGTAGGTCTTGCCTTACAAGTCTTATTGAATTCTTTGAGGAGGTGACCAAGCATGTGGATTAGGGTAGAGCAGTGGATGTAGTGTACATGGATTTTAGTAAGGCATTTGATAAGGTTCCCCATGGTAGGCTTATGCGGAAAGTCAGGAGGCATGGGATAGAGGGAAATTTGGCCAATTGGATAGAAAACTGGCTAACCGGTCGAAGGCAGAGAGTGGTGGTAGATGGTAAATATTCAGCATGGAGTCCAGTTACAAGTGGAGTTCCGCAGGGATCAGTTCTGGGTCCTCTGCTGTTTGTAATTTTTATTAATGACTTAGAGGAGGGAGTCGAAGGGTGGGTCAGTAAATTTGCAGATGATACAAAGATAGGTGGAGTTGTGGACAGTGAGGAGGGCTGTTGTCGGCTGCAGAGGGACTTAGATATGATGCAGAGCTGGGCTGAGGAGTGGCAGATGGAGTTCAACCCTGCCAAGTGTGAGGTTGTCCATTTTGGAAGAACAAATAAGAATGCGGAATACAGGGTTAATGGTAGGGTTCTTGGTCAGGTGGAGGAACAGAGGGATCTTGGGGTCGATGTACATAGATCTTTGAAGGTTGCCACTCAGGTGGATAGAGTTTGTAAGAAGGCCTATGGAGTATTATCGTTCATTAGCAGAGGTATTGAATTCAAGAGTCGTGAGGTGATGTTGCAGCTGTACAGGACTTTGGTTCGGCCACATTTGGAGTACTGTGTGCAGTTCTGGTCGCCTCACTTTAGGAAAGATGTGGAAGCTTTGGAGAGGGTGCAGAGAAGATTTACCAGGATGTTGCCTGGAATGGAGAGTAGGTCCTACGAGGATAGGTTGAGAGTTCTCGGCCTTTTCTCGTTGGAACGGCGAAGGATGAGGGGTGACTTGATAGAGGTTTATAAGATGATCAGAGGAATAGATAGAGTAGACAGTCAGAAACTTTTTCCCCGGGTACAACAGAGTGTTACAAGGGGACATAAATTTAAGGTGAAGGGTGGAAGGTATAGGGCAGATGTCAGGGGTGGGTTCTTTACCCAGAGAGTGGTGGGGGCATGGAATGCGCTGCCCGAGGGAGTGGTAGAGTCAGATTCATTGGCGACCTTTAAGCGGCATTTGGATAGGTACATGGATGGGTGCTTAATCTAGGATAGAATTTCGGCACAACATCGTGGGCCGAAGTGCCTGTTCTGTGCTGTATTGTTCTATGTTCTATGTTCTATGTTCTAATAATAAATTTGTCTCTCAGAAACCCATCCAATACTTTGCTCAATACTGATGTTAGACTGACTGGTCTGTAATTTTCAGGATAATCCCTAGTACCTTCCTTGAACAAGGCGTAACATTTACCGCCCTCCAATTATCTGGCACTACTCCAGTCGACAGTGAGGATGTAAAGATCATCGCCAAAGGCGCAGGAATCACTTCCCTGTCTTCCTGTAATAACCTCAGGTTTTATTCGTCTGGCCCAAGGGATTTGTTTACTCTTGTGTTTGTACTTCAATCAATCTGTACTTCACCTCAAAATGTCTGCTCCCTGTCCAAACAAATGATTGACTGCTTTCCATTTCAGGCCTATATACAGTGCTGCCTTCTAGAACACGTATGGTTCCCAATGTCCTGTCAATCATGGAATGGAAAACATGGGAAGGCACCAATGCCTTCCCGATGAAGTGCTGATGTCCAAAATTTTGACTCTCTTGTTCCTCAGATGCTGCCCGACTGGCTGTTCTTTACCAGCGCCACAGTACCTGCAGTTCTCACTTTCTGTATTACTTAGAGCTCTCCCCTCTGCGGACTGAACAGGGAATTAATCAGCAGAAACTCATTGCATGTGGAGCTGACTGTTGAGCTCTGGAAAGTTTTATTTCATGAACACATTTATTAAAAGAGAAATTTCATTCAATAAATATTCATTCATTCCCAGAGTTACAGTTTTAGTTCATGAATTGGGCAGCTTGAGAACAAACAATGAATGACTGAAGAACTTCGCGTTATAGAGTATTCCAGGCTGGATGTCCTCTACCTTAATGCTAGGAATATTATCAGACAAACAGATATGATAAGGGAACAAGGTGAAATGGGAAAGTGTGACATTTTTGCCATCACAGAGATGTGTTTGAGGGAGGTCAGGGCTGACAACTCAATATCCTGTGGTACAAGATCTATAGGCACAACAGGAGAGGTGGTAAAAGAGTAAGCGGGGTTGCATTACTAATTATGGAGTCAGTTACTGCAGTAAGAAGGATGTTCTAATGAGGCTTGGTGGTTAGAGCTCAGGATCAAATCCATGACAGACACAACGCTGGGGATATATTGTAGACTCCCCGATAAAAGAAAGTACAGGAGCTGATATAAAACCAATTTACTGAGGTGCGTTAATACAACAATAGGATCATCATATTCAGGCATTTCAATTCCAAACGTTCATTCGGGCAATGATAACTTATTTAGATGGGGCAACTGCCTTGAAATTTATTCTGCAGAGCTTCTTATATCAACATGTAGCAGACACATCAATGGGCAGGGCTGTGCTGGGCCTCACTGTGGGGAACGAAGCCAGTCAGATGATGCATGCAGGATTGAGAGAGCATGAAAGGACCTGTGGCCGTGACTCATACTCAAAATGTTTGAAAAATAAAAGCTTTTTGGATTTGGGAGACTGATTTTATGAAAATAAAATGACAGGATCTGGCCAAAGTGCAGTTGCTTCTGGGTGAAACTGTAGCAGAAGAGCGTGGGGCGGGGGTTGGGGGTTCACGAGATCCAATTGGAATTGATGATATGTCAGCCCAGCATGTTTAACCGAAGATGAATTTTAGGAAAACAAGCCCAGAGAACCTCGGGTGTCGACACAAATTCCGAACAGAATTATTAAGGAAAGAGAAGCTTAACGCAGTTACAAATTGCGCAGGTCAATGGAGGTCCAAAAAGAATATAGAAAGTGTAGGACTAAATTTAAAAACTCAGTAGAAGAGCAGACGTGGAGGCGGGGAGTTGAAACATTAGAGGGTAAGTTTAGGAAGAATTTAAACGCATTCGTTTGGTTTATTCAGGGTAACAGGATAACGCGGGAGAGAATTGGGAGTATTAGGGACCAAGGGGGTGCACGGAGCCAGAGAATATGCTAAACACGGACTTTCTTTCGGCCTTCAGTTTGAAGAAGGAGGTCCTGGATTCAGGGAGAGTGACCATGTGACCCTTGAGTTAATTGATACAGAAGCTGACGAAGAATTGGAAGTTTATGCAGGAAAGAGAGTGGGCAAATCCACAGATTAGGATGAGCTGTATCTTAGGCTGACGTGGAAGATGAGTGAGGAGATTACAGTCTCTTAACTTTTCATTTTTGTTTTGCCTCTGGCCACAGAGAAGGTGTGATAGGACAGGATAACATCTCATATTGATACAACTTTTAACCAGAGTGCTAGTAATACCACATGGGACGAAAGACCTCCAAGTCTCACATCATTGAGAGGGAAACAATTGTCGAAACTTCTGTGGGCTATTGAGGCTGGCTCATTAAATATATTCAGAGTTGAGGCAGACTGATTTTCATACAACGTTTATGGGGAAAATATAGACAAGTGGAATGGGGGATAATCAAAATCGATCTCACCTACTTTAGTGGAAAAGCAGACTCAGTGAGCGGATAGACATACCGTTGTCCCTATGTTGAATTGTATCATTTTTACAATCGCCTTGTATTCACTGGAACATCAACCTCTCTCGCTGTGGAGTGAGACACAGTTTGGAATGCAGTCGATGGATTCAAGGAATTAATAAATACAGTACTATTAGACAGAAAGGACCAAGGGACTGTGACAACGCAGATTGGCTGTCTGGGTGAAGATTAGCATCAGCGCAGTCAGCACGACCAAAAGGAAGACCTCAGTAAGACACCCTCCAAGACCAAGCAGTAACCTTGGCTGGCGAGCAGGCAGTCAGTGGCCAGGTATCAAGGAGTGACAAATGACCAAGTGTCTCCCTCCTTTCCTAACGAAAGCTAAATGTGAAGCGAAAGAGAGAGATATGCTGTTGGTAGCAGAGTAAGTAGTAATGTTTGGCTCAAGAGGCTTTGGAAAGCAACAGCTCAGCAAAACTATAGGCAAGCTCAAATCAAGTCCTTTTAGCTTTAGTGTTGCAGCAGTGGGGATAGTAGTTAAGACAGTTGTTCGTTCCTCCGACGGGATGTGGGAGCTCAGGTAAATTTCCACCGTCCCTGAAGACGACACGTGTGGAAAGTGAACCCAGCTGCAAGTTCTGGGAGACCATGTTCGGGAGCTGGAGCTGAACGCATTCAGGATCATCGGAGATACTGAGAACTTCATAGTTAAGAGCTTTCTTGTTGTGGTCACACCCAAGACCAGCAACAATCATGACTGTAATATCCCAGTCCCAAGTTAAGATTCATGCCATAAGTTCATCAGGCTTACGTGTCAGTCCTGTTACATTTAAATAAAGAAGATTTAATTCCAGAGGCAGTCCTTGCTTCCTGTTGTGTTCAAGACAGAGACGAGGTGGGCGACGACCTGGAGTGGCGAACAGAGTAGGCAGAGAGTGCAGGAATCCGCTGTGGCCAATCCCGGCGAAAACAAGTGCACCGTTTTGAATGCTGTTCAGGGAATGACGGTTCAGGGAAAAGCAGCAGTAGCCAAGTTGGTGGCATTACCATTGACTCTGGGGCACAGTGGGAAAAGGTAACGGTAAACAGGACGTTAGAGATAGGAGAGTCGAATGTTAGAGGGACAGATCGGAGATTCAGTCGCCTCAAACGGGAATACAGGAAGGTGTGTTGCCTCCCAGGTGTCAGGATGTCTCCGAGTGGCTGCAGAAAATTCTCAAGAGGGAGGGGAGCAGCCAGAAGTCATTGTGCACGTTGGCACAAATGACACAGGTAGATATAGGAATGAGGTCCTACAGAGTGATTACTGAGAGCTAGGAGAAAAGTTAAAATCTAGGACCTTGACGGTGGTAATCTCCTGATTACTTCTATTGTAATGAGCTAATGAAAGTAAGAGCAGGAGGATATGGCAAATAAATAAGTGACTAAAGAATTGGTGTGGGGGTGGGGGGAAGAGAGATTCAAATGTTTAGATCATTGGGGTCTATTCTGTGACAGGGTTGACCTGATCAGGAGAGACAGGTGGCATATGCACTGGGGAGTGGACCAAAAGCTTGTTGGCGAATTTTGCTAGTGCGACAAGAGAAGGTTTAAACTATATTGGCGAGGAGGGTTATCCTCATCTTCAGGGAGTCAGGTGCGAGGCTGGAAGGAGATACAGTAACCAGAAACAGTAAAGTGAAGAGACAGGTTAGGCTGGAACACGACAGGGAGCAAGGAATGCCTGTTGGATTATTTCGATGCAAGAGGCCTGGCAGGTCAGACCAATAAACTAAGGGCGTGGATAGTCACGTGTGATTGGGATAATACAGCCTTTATAAAAACATGGCTAAGCGAGGGACAGGACTGGCAGCTTAACTTACCAGGGTATAGGTGCTTTAGGCGGGACAGGGATGCTGGAAGGAGGGGAGGAGGAGTTGAATTTCTGATTAATGGGATTATCACAGCTTTAATCAGAGATAAAATAACTGACCAATCATCCAGTGAGGCTTTGTGGGTGGAGCGAAGAAGGAGGAAGTGGATGATGATGTCACCGGGGTTGTACTATCGTCCTCTAAATAGCTAACGTGAATTAGAGTAACAAATATGCATGGAGAATGGAGACATTCTGGAGCAATATGGTTGTCACAATAGTGGATTTTAATTTTTGTAACAGACTAAGACTGCCAGAGTGTGAAGGGATTTGATGGAGTGGAATCCGATAAGTGACTTCAGGAAAGTTTCCTCAAGCAGTATGTAGAGGGTCCTACTTGGGAAGGGGAAAAACTCGAAGAACTCTTGAGAAACAAAGCAGGACTGGTGACTGAGGTGACAGTGGGGGAGCACTTTGGGACCAGTGATTATCGTAATTTTCAAATAGCTATGGAGTGGGACAAAACAGGTCCACAGGTTCAAGTTCTAACTTGGGACGAGTTGAATGCTGATGGGATTGGACAGGATCTTGTAGGGGTCAACTGGAGCAGTTTGTTTGCAGGTGAATGGACCGCTGCATAGTGGGAGGCCTTCAAACGTGAGCTAGCTAGAGGTCAAGTTTTTATGTTTCGGTGACAGTGAAGGGCAAGGTTGGCAGGAATGGGGAACCCCGGATGCCAAGAGATACTTAGGAATTGACTGAAAAAAGGGGGACGCGTGGCTCAGGCACATGCAACTGCGATCAAGGGAATCCCTGGCGGTATATAAGGGATATAGGAGTTTACCTCTGATGGAAATCAAGAATGCAACAAAGGTGCTATGAAAGAACCTTGGCTGAGAAGATTAGAATGAATCCAAAGAGATACTTTAAGAGTATGAAAGGAAAGCAATAACTAGTGAGAGAATAGGACCCCTCAAATACCATTTGGACAAATATGCGTGGAACCATAAGAGATGGACGAGGTCATCGACAAATATTTCTTCTCTATATTTACCGTGGAGAAAGACATAAATACTTGGGAACTTGAGGAAGTTAGTGGTGATATCTTAGGGGCAGTCCATATCACAGTAGAGGAGGTATTGGGCGTACAATGATGTTTCAAGGTGGATTAACCTCAGGGTCCTTAACAAGTATATCCATGAACACTGCAGGGATCTAGAGAAGAACTTGCGGGGACACTGGTTAAATACATTTATCACCATTAAACAAAGTTGAGATTCTGGAAGACTGGAGGATAACAAATGCTGTGCCCTTGATCAAAAGGAACTGTAAGAAAAAATCCAGGGGACTATAGACCAGTAAGTTTAACATCTTTGGTATTTACATTACTTGAGAAGATACCATGAAATAAGATGTACATGCATTTGAAAAGGCAGGGTTTGATTAGGAATAGTAAGCATGGCTTTGTGCATGGAGGTTTATGCCTAAAAAAAACTTTTAAAGTTAATTGATTATGTGAGCAGGAAGGTTGACGTTGGCAGGGTGTAGACGTTGAAACGTATGTTGTTGCAAATGCAAGCAGACCAGGAAGCATTCAAGGAACAGGAGCATCGATATTTCAGGCATAAGCCCTTCATCAAGAATGTCCAAACATCGATGCTCCTGCTTCTCGGATGCTGCCTGACCTGTCGTGCTTTTCCAGTGCCACATTTGTTTCCGCTCTGATCTCTAGCATCTGCAGTGATCACTTTCTCTTCTTAGAATTAGTCTGTATGGATTTCAGTTACAACAGAACAGGATGAATGTTTTCAGCCCCTGGATACTGATATACAGTTACAGCAGGAGGCAAACCAGCCCCTCGAACCTGTAAAATTGTACCCAGAGTAGATCATGCAGCAACAGCATCAGTCTTACACAGCAACAGGATCAGTCTATTCAGGTACTTGAAGTCCGTAACACAGGAACTCGAAGTGACCACGAACGGACTGGACTCTGGGTATACTGGAATAACACAAGGCCATTTTGCTCCTCAAGCCGGCCCTTCCCTTCAGTAACGTCTGGGCTGATCTGGTCTCGCCTGCAGTTTCTTTTTCATGCCCAATTCCTTGCAGCCCTTGAATCTCTGACGTGTCAAAATCCATTCACACCCACTGCCACCCCCTTCCCAATCATTTCAGAAATACAGCTGTCGGTGACAGAGAGTCCCCAACAGTCTCTACCCTCTGAGAGAAGGAAATACTCCCCACACATATACCTTTGCTTATTGACATAAACAAAAGATACGAACTCAGCGTCAGAGTGGCTGGCCCTGACATTACAGCAGGATTTGACGGAGCAAGGTGTCAAGGAGTCTGGTTAAGGTTGAACTGAATGGGATCGGCTGTAAACTCCCAACTGGGACATTCAGAACACAATGTGGTTTGTGGACAGTCATCCTCTTAGTCCCTGGATATCTCGGTGGGCGATCCTTTGGGAATGTCTTTGACTTCATCAATGTCTTTCCCTCCATCATTCGATCAGAAGTGAAGATGTTCTGTAGAAATCACATAGAACTTCAAAACCTGAACAACATTCAAGGTTGTTGTTAACGTTCATGTAACAGCATAGCTAGACCCTGAACATTTTCACAGGATAAAAAGAGGAGCTCTTTCAGCATCTCAAGCTGGTTTCACAGGAATGTGAGAAAGCCATTCAGCCCATTGAAACAATTGGACAAGCAGCCTCACAGCCAATTCACTCTCTCCTGCCTATTACACCTGAAGAGATTTTTAAAAATGTAAATATTGAAAAGCAGGCGGCTGGAAGACCACACCAAGCAAAACAGCATCAGGAGGTGGAGTAGTCAACACCTTGGGTGTAACATTTCTTCAGGAGGGGGGATGGATGTAAGGAGGCTGACAGATCAAGAAGCGGCGTGGGAAGGAGGAGGTGGTGTGGTGAGGTGGGGTTGGATCAACACTGGTAAAGGGTGCCACCGGGTTAGTTGATTGGAGGAATTAATACAGTTGGAAGCTGGAAGAAGGGTTGCTCAGAGGAATGGAAGGGAGATGGACGGGCTGGGGAGGGAGGGGGAGGTGATGGGAAGAGAGTGGGAGGGATTGGGAAGGGAGTCAGCAGATTGGAAGGGAAGTTATTTGAAATTGGAGAACTCAGTGTTCTCGAGACACTCGAGACACTGACACATCAAAACGAAGGGGCCATTCTGCCCCTCCAAACGGTGATACTGAAACAGGAGGATGTCTTTGATGCTGCAACATGACAAACAAATCAGACAGATACTGCACAGAACTACTGCTCCATGTTGTTCCTCCTGGCTCCATTGTTAATGGTACAGACGTGTTAAGTTAACGTGGTTTGCTGACCGTGAGGAGGGAAAGTGAATGATTTGCACCAAGTTCCGAAGAGGTCTCTTCCATTACCGAGATGTTATGGATGAGTTTTGATCACTCAAAACATTCTTAAGCAAACAGCCCAGAGCATAACTTTGCAATTTGTTTCATTAAGTGTACAAAGAAAATTACGTGGTGTAGTTTAGCTATGTTGACTACTGGATTTTAAAACAGACAAAAACTTTATTGTCAAAATTACACAATGAAACACAAAGAACTGAATAAAGTACCCCTACAGATCTCACCCAATCCAGCTGGACTTAATTATGCTGTTCCGAATGCACATAACAGTTCCAATAAGCAAACTCGCTTTGAAAACCAGTATAAAAGGAACACCAGCTTACAGGTTGAAGTTGAAGGGCAGAAAAGAGAGAGAGTTTTCACACAGCTCCCAGTTGAACTTCCCAGATCAAGACTCAACAGAAAGCTGCTCAGCTCAGCTCAGCTCAGCTCAGCTAGTTCAGCTAAATGAGCTCACTCCCCTTTCATTATACAGGTCACTTCTAAAGCACGACCACTTTAGCCTGAAATATCAACTGTTTACAGATAAACAAAAGGCCACTGAAAATCCTTTTAGTCTCTTTACCAAACCAGACTGAACAGAATCAGGCCCCGTTTTATTCTCCCTCTGAACAAAATGAAGGACAGAGTCCACCTGAGTCAAGAATAAGCTTCTTGACAAAAAAGGGACTAGCTTTGTGACGCCTCCCCCCTTAAAAAATAAACCATCAATACCAAAATATGGATGCATTCTTAACCATTCAAACCCAGTTGGTAGTAAAAAAACGCACATATACACTCTAGCAACTGTAAACATGCAAACATGCACAACCCCATGCAAATTCAGGCCACGGTACACCCACAAACAAACGCCTCCATATCTCATTCACGTTTCAGTATCGCATCAGCAATCACGTTTTCACACCCTGCCACATGCACAATTGTCAAAATGAATGGCTCCAACAACAAGGTCCATCGAAGCAGTCTGGAATTTTTGCTCTTAATTTTTTCCACAAATATCAATGGGTTGTGATCAGCGAGTACAATTGTCTCAGGTGAATCGCTAGTGATATATACACTGAAATGTTGTCATGCCAACACCACGCTTCAATTCTCTTTATCCACTGTTGAATATTTCTATTGATGAAGTTCAACTTCCTGGAAAAATATCCAATGGATTTTTTGATTCCCTTGTCATTTTCCTGCAGGAGCAACGCACCGACCCCCACATCACTAGCATCGATAGCCACCTTGAAAGGCTTTGTGTAATCCGGTGGGGCTCACACTGGGGGCAGTGGTTAACACAGTTTTTAGGCTGGCAAATGCCTTTTGACAGTTTGCAATCCACTGAGAGATCTTGCCCTTTTTTAAAATAATTTGGTGAATGGAGCAGAAACACTGCTAAAGTTTGACACAAACATTCAGTAAAATCCAGTCAATCCCAGGAACCATAATACTACTTTTTGTCGATGGTGTGGGAATTTTACCACTACTTATCTTTTTGTATCTCATGGGGCTGTTGGTCCATGTCCAATAACATGGCCCACGAACGTGACTTGGGGTTTCGCAAATTCACTTTTACCAAGATTTGTTACAGTGTTGACTTTGTCATAGTCCCCACATGACTGTCGTGTACCATCTGGCTTTGACATCATAACTATAGGTGAGTTCCAGTCACTGCAACTCACTTCGATTATGCCATCTTGGCATTCACTTTATCTCTTTCTGAACTTGTGCCAACTTTGGAGGGTTATGCCTATAAGGATGTTGTTTAATCGGAACAGCATCTCCTATGTCAACAACATGCACAATTATGCTAGTACTTCCCAGTTTACTTCTGTATATATCCCAAAGTGATAATAATAAATCTTTTAGGTCGTTTCGATTTTTGTGTGGAAGGTAACTCAATAATTTATCCTAATTTTTGAATACTTTCTCATTGTTCAACTTGATTTGAGGAATGTCCCATTCAGAATCCTCTGAACTTGGTTCTTCCTTCTGTGTTCTAATCATGAACACCTTCTCCTCTTGCTTTCTTTCACTATCAAACTATCTTTTGAGTACATTCACATGACACACTTTGTGAGATTTCTTCCTGTCTGGAGTCATTAGCAAATAGTTCATCGCACTAAATTTTTTAACAATTTGATAAGGTCCGCAAAAACTTGTTTTTAAAGGCTCATCTGTTACTGGAAAGAAAACCAATGCCTTATTCCCAATTGCTAAATTGCAAATTTGTGATTTCTTATCAACTTTCTGTTTCATTTTATGCTGTGATACGTTTAAATGCTGTCGAGCCAACTCTCCAGCTCTATTTAATCCTTCCCTAACATTTGACACATTGTCCAAATGGGTGGTCTCTGAATTCTGACTTATTAATTTCTCCTTCATCAATTTTAGTGGTCCTCCTAGTTCTTGTCCAAAATTAATTCAAATTGACTGAATTTGGTCCATTCATTCGGTGCATCTCTGATTGCAAAAAGTTCAAAAGAAATTTCCTTATCGCAATCATCTGGATAATCCTGACCATAAACACTCAACATGGTCTTCAGTTTTTGATGCCATCTCTCCGGTGCTCTCTGTGACTCTGGATAGTGAGCAGTAGATTTGAATTGTTTTATTCCCAAGTTATCCATAGCCTCCTTGAATAGTTTGGATGTGAATTTTGATCGTTGATCTGACTGTATCATTATTGGTAGTCCGTATATAGGAAAAAATTAAGTTTTTTTTTCTACAACCTCTTTAGCTGTGATGCAGCATAATGAGATTGCCTCTGGATATCTAGTCGACACATCCGTTATTGTTAATAAGTACTTATTCCCACCTTTTGTTTGTGGTCGGGGACCTATGCAATCAATCAAGACTATTGTGAAAGGGTCATCAAATGCTGGAATAGACATTAAAGTTGCAAGTTTTATTACTGTCGGCGTGATATGTTTGACACGTCAGGCAAACTTCAGCTACATCTTTGTATAGTCCAGCCCTGTAAACAAATCCTTTTATTTTAGCTGGTGTTGTCCTCACCCCAAAATGACCTCCAACGCGTAGCTCAAGTGCCAATCGCAGCACCTCCTTTCTGTACCCAACTGGCAAAACAATTTGATGAATTTCTGCCCAAGCCTGATCTGATTGAAAGTGTGGTGGTCTCCATTTCTTCATTAAGACATAATTTGTTAAGTAATAACACACAGGAATGTTTTCTTTCTTGCTTGCTAAATGCCTTTTGATATAACTGTTTTAATTCCTCATTTTCTGCTGCAAGTCAATCATCTTAGCAGAGCTAAAAGTAATTACATGTTCTCCTACTTGCTCTTTCTCTGTTCTACTTATCTGATCAAAATAAGATTCGGATAACTCTACATCAGATTCCTTTTGATCCCTCGTGCTTCAACCTGAACATTGTGATCTGTGATCACACAGTCAGGGAAAATTCCTGGATAAACATTCTCCACGTCTTCCATTGTCTGCATCTCCACTGGTATTTCAACGAGAGTAGGCATCACGCCTACCAGCGAATCAGCTATATCATTTGCAAGGATAAATTTTATTCCTGGAGCTGAGAGTTTGGGGTCCAGTACTCCTATCACACATTATCCACTGTTCTCTCTTTACATAACTGAGCACTTTTTGTCTCACGATGAATTCGTGTTACCAGCACACTTTCTGGCAATTTTCTCTCAGGCGTGCATACCTTCTCATCCCTCAGTATTGCAGACTGAAAAGATCCTGTCTCCTTTAATATTGGAACAGCCTTACCTATGACTCCTGGCCTATGTGAATAATCTTTACCCTTGTATGTATATTTTAAGCATATTTGGCACATATTCCTTTATCAACTTCTGATCATCTTGTACACTCTGAGGCAGTTGTCTAACTTCCCTTATGCTTTTTGTTACTGGACTAACAAATCTTTCAGGGTTGTCTGGTTTTCCACAATCTGGTTTTCCTAGCGCACCAACACTGTGATTTTGTGTGGCCCATTTTATTACAATGAAAACACCGGGGGCATTTCGCAAGAAAGAGAGTGAATGCATTCCTATCTGTTACTACTTAACAAATGATCTGTTAATGAGGAAATGGAGGCCATCACTTCTTTATCCCTCTCAAGGGTTTCTTTATTAAACTGTGGTAAATTATCCTTATTGTCTTCACTGAGATCTACCTTTTCCTTTCCATGTGAGGATATCTCTTTGCTCCAGTTTCTATCCGCCATGACTGAAATAGATTCTGGAAGCCAAATTGAGTTTATGGACCAACTGATAATCATCAGCCACTTTAGCTGGTAACTTTGATGTTTTAACTCTCTTTTCATCCACTTGAGGTCGCACTGCTTCGTGCAGTGAATTTTTGAATTTCTTCAAATTACTTACCGCTCGAAGTGCAAAATAGGATTGGTTGCTTTTTTCTAGCTCTAATTCATTTATCAAAATTACTCTGTTTGATCCTTTCAAACTCAATGTAGTTTTGACCAGGATCCCTCATTAGATTCCAGAAACCAGATCCGTCCTCTGATAGGGATGCGAATGCCTCACTAGGCTTATCTAAAAGTTCCGTTTGGATTAACAAAACTTACATTGACTCTGGCCATTGCATTTGTCTAGCCACCTTTTCAAATAAGTTGAAAAAGCCTTCTGTACCCTTCTCATCAAACTTAGGCAATGCTTGACCGAGAATAGGCTTCTGACTACCAGGGGTTTGCTCATCGTCACTCATTTCCTTACTAACCCTACCCTCAGCCTTTATCTTCAGTTCCTTTACGCTGACTTTCCTTTTTAAAGAGTCAGTTTTTGCTTTTCAAAAGCTATCTCTTTCTTTCTCCTCTGCTGCTCTCTCTTTTTCCATCTCTTCTGCTGCTGCTGTTCTCTCTCTTCTGCTTTTAAACGTAACTCTGTTTCATTTCTGCTGCCCTTTCCTTATATCTCGCCGCTAACTCAAGCTGCCTCATTTGCAATTGCATTCTTGCCAGCTCTATAGATTCTGATGGTTTCTCCAACAAATGTAATTGACGAGCTACTGCTGTAAGTATCTCTCCTTCCCTTACAGAAGCAGGCAAGTCCAATTCCAGCTTCACTGCTAATTCCTGCAGCTTGGTCTTATTCATTTTTTTTAAACCTTCAAAAGTCATTGCATCCACATCCAGAAAACGTTATACGACTGAAACAGCCATTGCTATCCAAAGCTTCGTCTACCCAACAAACCCAACATCCGAAATAAAGACACGAGCACCTCACACTCGCTGTGTGAACTCCCGCAAAGAGCCCCCAGTCTGATATGGACCGGGATAGACCTCTCAAAGCACTCTTAAGTCGGCCGCCCAGAGCATAACATTGCAACTTGTTTCAGAAAGTGCACAATGTAAATTACCCGGACTAAGTTAGCGAGGTTGTCTACTAGATTTTAAAACAGACGGAAACTGTATTCAAAAAGACAAAAAAATTACACAATGAAATACAAAGAACCGAATACAAAAACCCTACTGAACTTAACCTATGCAGATAGACTTGATTATGCTGTTACAAATATACACAACGGTCACAATAGGCAATCTCCATTTAAAGACCAGTATAAATGGAGCACATGCTTTCAGGTTAAAAATGAAGGACTGAAGTCTCATCTGTTTACATATAAGCAAAAGGCCTCTGGAAATCCTTTTAATCTCTGTACCAACGGAGACTGATCGGAGTCAAGCCCCGTTTTATTGTCCCTGTGATAAACATGAAAGACAGGGTCTCCTTGAGCCAAGGAACAGCTTTTAAACCACAAAAGGACTAGCTTTGTGGCAAAAAAATAGGCTAGTGTTCTGTATAGGGGTCAGTAACTGGCAGGAATGGCGAACTCTATCAGAATTCGACTGCTGACAGATTTGTGAAAAACATAACGTTCAGTGCAGGCTTACACACCAGCTACACATTGAGATGATGACAGTTCATTCAGGACCTGGAGCTTTCTCTCAACCAACATGGTGGGGGGGGGGGGGTAGTGTCCAGAGAGCTATGTACATTATCATGGAGTCATAGAGTCCTATAGTACGGAGACAGGCCTTTAGCCCAAACTGGTTCATGCTGACCAAAATGTCCATCCATGCTCAGCCCATTTCCCTGCACTTGGTCCATATCGTTGTCAATGTGTCCTATCTATATATTTTTCCAAATGTGAAGACAATGATTGCAGAAAACACACTATATTTCACGCTATCAACGTTTAGTTTTGGAAATAATGAGTGTTAGTGCAGAACGCTCAAGTTTTAATGCAATCAGTTTTTATTCTTTTTGTAGCGTTACAGATTAAAAACTAATTTCCTTCACACTCTTCTCATTATATTATCACTACAGGGATTAGTCTGGTGAAACTCCTTTATTCTGTCTCTATGTAGCAAGTAAATCATTCATTATAATGGAGAGAAAATCTGTTCACAGTGTCCCACGTACTATCTCAAGAACACTCTATAAATGCAAGACGTTGGCTTCACTCTTACACTTTAATCATTTTGCAATGAACTGACTGTCAGTGACTCATGACCAAGGACATTCAGCTCATTTTCAACAGGAGCACTTCCCATTATCTCGTCTTCTCATAAATACAAAATGAAAAACGATTGTATGTTTTGCCAAATAATTTCTTTGTCTTATGAAGCAAAGCCACTCCAACAGCATCATCACTATTGACATTGGAGATGGTTGGAGATGCTGAGAAGGCAATGGCCTAGCTGTATTATCTCCGGAATATTAATTCAGGGACCCAGGTAATGACCCAGACCCCGGATTAGAATTCCACCTCAGCAAATGTTGGAACATGAATTCAATAAAATATCAGTAATTAAGAATCAATTAAAACAATGAAACCATTGTCAATTGTCCTACCTGGCACCCCCATGGCCTTCAGGGAATGAAATCCAACATCTTCACCTGATCGGGCTTACATGTGACACCAGACCCACATTAATGTGGTTATCTCTCTCTCGCAATTTGAAATGGCCAAGCGAGCCTTTCAGTTATATCAGTAACTATAAAGTCTCAAAGAAATGAAACCGGACAGAACTAATCTTTGACTACTTATTGCCCACATACTGCACTGGTCAGCAAGGCAGCTCACAAACACCTTCTCAAGGACAATGATGAAAGGGAATTAAATATTGGCCCAGCATCCCATTAATGAATAAAATAATATGTTTACACACAGGGAAGAGAGACAAAGCGACATATCTCACTTTAAACGGTAACTCTGATGTATACCTTACATGGTCACAGTTTTCAGTAATATGGTAACAGGAGAAAAACAAATAAGGTTAATCTCGTTTGTTTTCCATCCCAGCTAATCATCAAAAATCCGTTTGTTTGCTTCTTTCCCTCTGTCGTTCCCTTTCTCTAGCTATTCGACTCAGTCTTTCTCCCCTTTACAACAGACGTCCCTGTCACCAATCTCAATCACATTATTTCCCAACGGCGCTCACTTCTGATGTCTGGTCATTTGACTCAAAATGCCAATTCTTTTTTTCTCTCGATCTGAGCCTGCCAAATCTGCTCAGTTTTTCTGGCACTTTCTCGTTCTTTTTGATTCTGATCTCTTGCATCATTCTTTGATTTATTTAACCTTTATTGTTGTTATTACATGGGATGTCTGCATCGCTGAGAGGTGCAGTATTTGTTGACCCTTTACTGTGAGCTTATTCCCGAAGGTAGTACAGAGCCAAGCACATTACTGTGCGTCTGATGTCAGTATTAAGCCAGGTCAGGTAATAATACTAGATTTCTTTTTCAAACTACATCAGTGAAATAGATAAACTAAATGCTGGTGATGTTATGGTTATAATTATTGGAAACTAATTTTATTTCCAATTCCTGAAATTTGAATTTACGTTCTGACATAATTTGTGTTATGATGTGAACAGTGCCTTTATCTGTAATAACATGTGCCTCTGAGTTACATTTCTTGCAACATTATCACACTGGCACAGCGTCCCTAACATGAGGTTACTTTAGAGACCAGAACAAGGTAGGGATCGATATATTTGCAACTGAAATCATGCTTCGAGGATACCTAAAGGCATGAATAATGGTTTATTAAGCGTCAGTATTGATGCCAAGGTGGTGACTGGGGATATTATCGCGCTGATAGTGGATAGGTTTGACGATGGACAGAATACCGAGACATAAATGAATTCTGGGTAAAAATGTTCTTCAGGATTGTGAACAAACTTGCTCTCAGGCGTTTGTGAGGTTGCGAGTGTGGACGGTTCTGAAATTTGTGGATAATGAATGGAATTTGCATTTGAAACTGAATACAACATTTGCCGTCTTTGCCAAATACCATTGTCGATTGTAACAGAAATAGCAAGGAAGTTCGCTATGGTTTATGGGATTAGTAAATGGATAGAGATGGAGGTACTTACCACGAATACAAACAATAATCGATCATGGGATAGTAACCTGTCTGGATAATCAATAGTACACCGTATATCCGATCTGATAATGTCGACCAATACCAGGAAATTTGGAAAGGACCCGAGGACAAACTCCTGTCCATTGTTGCAGCATTCCAGTCTAATGATAAGAGATTCTGATCCATTAATGGAACATTCCAGACTATTCTCAAATGTATACCTCTCCTCTTCCTGTCTCTGCAGCTGCTAATCCCTGTTAGTGGTGGAGGTGATGCATCTGCTGATACAATGGTGTAAAGCATTGCAAGAAACCCCTTACTAATAGTAGAGGGAAACCGTCCAGTGACATCATTAAGATCCATGGAGACTGACATCAATCATAGTCACTGAACAAACAGGCGTTGTTCATTTGCAATACTGTAAACGCCTGAACCTCTCCCACCACCCCACTCAAAAACCACAATCCAGATGTTGTTACCGTGTTGTTCGCTTCTTGATTAGAACAGGCACTAGCCAATATATTTACAGTGGCTACATTGGCACTCCTTTACACAGGAAATATGGATTTGACTGGGCATTCCTTTCATTGGCCTAATGAGGCAATTTTGTATCTTCAGCACTCAATATGCTTCAGCACGTTTTTTAAATATAAACTCACAAATACCTTAACACACTTTATTGGCTTCAAAGCAGAAAGACTTACATTGTTTGTATTCAGTCCAAAGCCAAATGCGGCATATGTTGTCACTAAGCCAGTCCCTGGACAATGTTATATAATCCTTGAATTTTCTTCTTCAGTGAGGTTCCAAATGACCTAAGATTCCAATATGTCTGAGTTTTGAAGGGTTTATTTGAGATCCTTTAGTTTATACCTAACTGGTAATGACTCAGGCAGAACGCGTTCAAGTCCTTAAATAAAAACATGTATAATCAAGCGGACGTGGCCAGCCCTCTAGCTGGGCAGGTTGGTTTAGTTTGGGGGTTAACTGAGTTAGGGTAACTGTTGAAATTGGACGCTCTCCCCCTCCTTGTCTTCCGACCTCATCGCCTGTAAGCTTTTTGTATTGGATTTACTTTTTGTGATAAAGCATTTGTTTTTTGGAATTCTTGCAAGTATTTTGGAACAACATGGTAAAGTCAGGGTAGCCTCTTGGTTGGATAACGCAAGTTCGTTGGGTATTCTACTTTCAGTTTCATGTGCTTAATGCCGTAATTTGGTAAATAAACTCTCTTTGTTTAAAACTCGGCAGTCTGACCAGCTAATTCACTCCGGGAATATACACTATACACTAACCTTCCACAAATATCAAAGTTGCATTTGGACTACCTGCTTAAAAATGTTTTGAGGGGTCGGGCCTGGTCCATAACAGATTGGGGGGTGGGGGGGTTTTGCGGAATTTAGACAGCGAGTGGTAGGTTTTAGAGACTCGTTTCTCATGTGTTGATTTTGTGAGTAAATAGAGCTTCAGAAAACAGTAACTCTTGCAGTCACAAAGGGTGTTTTGGAGATCGGAGGATCGACGTTGGGAATTTTACAAAATGCACATAAATCCAAGCTGCGGGAATGAGTAGACAAGCTGGAGTTGAAGCTACCTCCTAATGTGAGGAAAGATGAGATGATTGCAGCAGTAGCTCAGCATTCCAATATGCTGGAAACTCCACTGGGGTCTGTAGAAATGAGTAAACTTCAATCATAAATAAAGTAGCTTGAGTTTGAAGCAGAAATGAAGCAGTTTCCGTTACGACTAAAATTAAAAGAGAAATAAAGAAAATGAATTGGTTTTATCCAGAAAAGAGAAAAAAAAATGAATGGCTTTAGCAGGAGAGAAACAAAAAGAGAGATCGTTAGAGCTTCAGTGATGGACACTGAGAGTGGAAAGTAAGCTGAAAACGATGGTGATGAAGGCTGAAAGTAAGCTTAGTTTGCAACAGCGTGAGGATGAGCAAACCCATGGTAGTCAAAAGCCTGGTGAGATACTTTTTAAGTATATTCACGCCTTGCCTAAATTTGATGAGTAGAATATGGAAATCTTTTTCATTTCATTTGGAAAATGGGCTGAACAATTGCAGTGGCCAGTGGCCATGTGGGTTTTGTTGATCCAAACGCAACTTGTAGGTAGAGCTAGTGAGGGATCCGCAGCAATATCAGAGGACGGAACTTGGGAGTATGAGGAGGCGAAGAAAGTGCATATAAGCTTGCGCCAGAAGCCAATAGACAACATTTCTGAAATCTTATGAGTGACCCTGGTCAAACCTATACTGCGTTTGAAACGGTCAAAGAAAGTAATTTTGATAAATGGGTAAGAACTTTAAAAATCGAGCAAATCTATGATGCACTTAGAGAGATAATTATTTTGGAGGAAGTCAAACATTCATTGCCTGAAGTAGTGCAAACTCTTGCGGAACAGCAGAGAGTTAAAACAGCAAGGTTAATCGCTGAAGAGCATGATGATTATGAATTGTTTCATAAAATACATTTTGGCTTCCAGAATCAATTTCAGCCGACGAAGGATAGGGATTGGGGCAAAGAGATATCCTCACGTGGAAAGGATATGTAGATCTCAGTGTCGATCAGAAGGATAACTTACCATAGGGTAAAAATGAAACTCTTGAAGGGGACAAAGAAGCTAAAAAGCTCCGGTGTTTTCGTTGCAATAAATTAGGTCACAGGAAATCACTGTGTTGGTGGGCTATGGAAAAAAAAACAGATGTCGGAAAACAGGATAAGCCTAGGAGTTTAATTGGAGTGGGAACAGCAAGCACAGTGGAGGCTAGAAAGCTGCATCAGAGAGTACAAGCTGACTTGAGGTTGGGTAAGGAGGAAGTGCCGGATCTGCGTATAAAATATACCTGCAAAGGGAAAGTGTATTCACAAAGTTCAGGAGTGGCAGATAAAGTGGAAGCAATATTAAGGGATACAGAATGCTGTCAGTCTGTGATGCTAAAAGATGAGAAGGCATGTAGTCCTGAAGGACTATTTCCAGAAAAGGTACTGCTGAAGTGAATTCATGTGAGGCAAAAATCGCACAATTATTTAAAGCGGGAATGGAATGTCCAGTAAAGTGTGGATATGTTGTGGTAGGAGTATTGAACAAATTTTCAGCTCCTGGAATACAACTTCGTGGGCGGCACGGTGGCACAGTGGTTAGCACTGCTGCCTCACAGCGCCAGAGACTCGGGTTCATTTCCCACCTCAGGCGACTGACTGTGTGGAGCTTGCACGTTCTCCCCGTGTCTGCGTGGGTTTCCTCCGGGTGCTCCGGTTTCCTCCCACAGTCCAAAGATGTGCAGGTCAGGTGAATTGGCCATGCTAAATTGCCCGTAGTGTCAGGTAAGGGTTGAATGTAGGGGTATGGGCGGGTTGTGCTTCGGCCGGTTGGTGTGGACTTGTTGGGCTTAAGGGCCTTTTTCCACACTGTAATGTAATCTAAAACAAAATCTAATCTTGTCCTTGCAAAGCATATAGCTGATTCACCCATAGAATTGCTGCCTGCTCTGGTTGAAAAGCCAGTGGACTCACAGGCAACTGAAGCAATGCAAGAGCCTCATCCTGGAATCATTCCTGATTGTAGGGCAACAAGATCAGAGTGTCACCAGCTGAAACAGGAGAGATCAAAAACGTAAAAACTAAGGAAGCAGAAGTGGCATTGTCAGAGACATTGTTCCATCAGATAGTTGAGACAAAACAGGAGAGACAGTGAAGTGAATCATGGATAATGAGATAAGGACAGGACAGTGGGGCTGAGTCCCCAACCTTATCAGCCACAATCTTAGTGTCTGGTGCATCAGGCTCACAGTATCCAATGATCCATTCCTGCTCCTCAGTCCCATGTTTCTGCTATACAGGAGCAGTTGGAGGCCACTTACTGCTATCACCTCGTACACAGAAACAGAGGAGACCGTTTTGTCCTTCAATACTTTTCCACACGGTTTGGATGATTTGGAAAATGTAATTGGAAAACCCAGGCTGGGTATGAAAGAGGCCCCTCGTCTCTCTTTCCAGAGCTTTCCCATTCTGCAAAATATGTTCCATTTGTTGGTCAAGTTATTGATCCAATTTCACTGTGAACACAGCTCAAGTACCTCACCCAGAGATGACTCAGAAAATCCTCTGGACTCCCTGACTATAACATTCAACATCAGAACTTCCAGGAAAGTAACACCCATTAACTTTCCATAATAGAATGTGAGAACATAAAAACAGAAGCAAGTCATTCGCTCCCTAGCCCCACCCCTCAAGATTGACTTGCCCTTCAGTAAGATCATGGCTGATCTTCTCTCGGTCTCAAGTCCTCTTTCATGCCGAATTCTCCTTAGCACTCAACTCTCTGACAGGTCAAAATCCATCTAAAGACTCTGTAAATACTTTCGTAGAACACAGAACATAGGACAGTACAGCACAGTACAGGTCCTTCGATTCACCATGTTGTGCTGCTCTTTTATCTTACTCTAAGATCAGACTGATCGACATACTTAAGTGTATTATTCTTCATGTACTATCCAAGCATCACTTAAATGTCCATCAGATATCTGACTCGACCAGCATTGCTGGCAGTGCATTCCATGCACCCAACACTCTCTGTGTAAGGAACCGAACTCTGACATCTCGCCAAAACCTTCCTCCATCACGTTAAAATTATGTACCCTCGTTATATATATTTCTGCCTGGGTAAAAGGTCTCTGGCTATTCACTCTATCTCTGCCTATCATATTGCACATCTCTATCCAGTCACCTTTCATCCTGATTCACTCCATTGAGAAAAACCCTAGCTCCCTCAACCTTTCTTCATAAGACCTGCTCTCCCGTCCAGTCAGCATCCTGGAAACTTCCCTCTGCACTCTCTCTAAAGCTTCCTCATCCTCCCTAGAATGAGGTGACCAGAACTAAACAAAATTTTTCAAGTGTGGTCTACGCAGGGCGCTACAGATCTGCATCATCACCTCACGGCTCTTAAACTCAATCTTCTTAACTACCCTATCGCAATTTGCGTAGCAAACCTAATGGATCTATGGACATGGACCCCAAGATCTCTCTTTTTCTCCACACTGCCAAAAATCCTGATTTTAACTCTGTATTCTGCATTCTCATTAGACCTTGCAAACAGAATAATTTCATACTTTGCCAGGTTAAACTCCATCTGCCACTTATCAGCCCACTTCTGCATCCTGTGAATGCCCCATTGCAACAGATATCAGCACTACACACTATGTACCAGTCCACAAACTTCCGTGTAATCAGTAAACTTACTAACCCACTCTCTCACAACCGATCCATGCAGAACACCACTCGTCCCTTTCAGTGATCTAGCTCCCTTAACTCTCTGTGTAAGAGAATTCCTGATAATCATTTCCCTCTGAAGAAAACATTCTCTGTTTCTCCACCATGACCTACTGAAATGAACAAAAGAGGGAACACAGGCGCTCAAGTAAGAGAGACTGGCACTGAAGTCAAGGCAGTATTAGACTCAGGATGGAATCAAGGATCCTGAGCAAAATCGCATTAATGAGAATCGATTATGACCTCTCCACCGCTCGGAGTTATTAACAGCACAAGGGAAGGTATTTATTATCAGTGGACATCAATTACCTCAGCCGTGGGGTATCTCTGCAGTAGATTCTCAGGGTCTCTCCCTCAGCCCCGGCATCTGTCGTTGGCCAGCGGGGAATCCCTGCAGTGTGGAAGCAGGCCATTCAGCCCATTGAGTTCACACGAATCCGAAGTGGGGATATTCACTGAAAACTATGCAATGTTCAGAAAAAATTCAGCCCTCAGCTTCTGAAGCCATCTTTATCCACCTAGAGAAAATTCAAACTTTTGCTGTTAAAGTTTTGGTAACATTCATGTAACAGCACTGCCAGACACTGTACGTTTCCCCAGAGAAAGAAAATGCTCATTCAGTATCTCAATGTGGGTTCACAAGAATATGGGGAAGTCATTCACCCCATCAAAACGACTGGGCAAGAAGAGGGGTTGCCCAATCAGTCCCTCCTGCCTAAGCTATAGGAAGACCAGGAGACTGCTCACTCCCATGAATCATTTACACGGGTCAGAAAGAGACCATTTCACATCTGGAGCCATTTACAAAGCGACAAGAAGTGGTCATTCAGCTTCTTAGGTCACTGACACAGGAAGAGGAAGGTGTCAGAGATGATCCAATATCTCAAACAAATGGTGCATAGATTGCTCTAACTTGTTCCATATTAGTTCATTGTTACGTTAACATGGTTTTCTGGCAGTGGGAATGAAGACAACATTTTTACCCATTCACTAAAGTGTTGTCCATTCCATTTTTGGTCAGAAACTGGTGGGGAATGGCTAACTGTTTCAGAATGAAGGTATTGTGGCTGCTGACAATATAACATTCAGTGAAGGGTCACACAGCAACTGTAGATTAAAGTTCCATCATAGTCTGTACTTCTCCAACTTTAGACATGGGGCTCTGCAGAGGCATGGAGACTACCGGGAAACAAGCATCCAATGAGAAGTATGGAATTTTCACCCTATTCAATTGCTTGGTACATAATGAGTGTCCAACTATAACCATCAAGTTTCAACTTCTTATTCTCTCACATTGTTACATATTAAACACGAGTTTTTTCACTTTCTCCTTATAATAACATCATGCCAGGGTTTAGGTGAAATCTCTTTGGACTGTATCACTGACAAGATTATTATTTATTAATCAGATTCTGCCTGTACACAATATCCCAAATAGTCTCCAAACAAAACACTACCATTGGGAAAGATGCATTTACTCTGGTACTTTAATCATTTTGCATGAATGATTTATATATCATTTACTTGCTGCTGCGTCAAAATTCCGTCAGTGATTTTCGACCAAGTACATCCAGGTCTGTTTCAACAACAGCACGTCCCAACTTCTCACTATTTAATGAATATAAATGTGAATGATGATATTTGTTGCACCTGTCTGAAACATTTTATGTTTTTTGAAGAGCTATTGCCAAAACACTGATCCGACTGATACCCCAAAGTGTTCACTCCAGATAAAAAAAAACACGACTGTCTTCATTCCCTCGATTATCCAACTTTTAATACATTCGATATATTCCACCCCTACCTACCCATTGACTCTAAAATTCTCACCTCACCTATATTCAACCATGTCAAATATCTACTTAAAATGCAAATACTCCACTCGCATTTGTTCTCAATTGTCGATGTCACAACAGACAACCTCCACAAAACCCAGCAGGTTTATCAGAGATCAATTCCCCTTCCGAAATCTAGGCCGAATCTACCGAATCATGTCATTATTTTCCAAGTGTCTGGTTGTCACATTCCTCACAAAAGGTAACAATGTTTTTCTCACAGCTGATATCAAGCTAACCACTATTTAGTTATCAGTTTCCCCTCTCCATCCTGTTTTAAATATTTAGGTGTACAATAGCTGCTTTCCAGTCTGCAGGATCGTTTCCAGAATCTAACCAGATTTGAAGAATAATCGGTAATTCCTTCACTCGCTCTTCTGCCACCTCCTCAATACTCTGGGATGTAGCTCATCAGATGCAGCAACATACCAACCTTCAATTCAATTAGATTTTCAAAGAAATACCTTTTTATTAATTCTAATTTCATCATGTTACTCATTTTCACCAGTCACTATGTTCCCTTGTATCCCTGGAAGGTGGTTTTTGTACATTCTTCAGTGAGATGTTCTCAGCGGACAGGTGGCTTCTGTCAGCCAGTCAATACATCGGAGGACTGCACTACGGTGATGATGGATATGTTATTCGCTCCTGCCTGGAAAGTTCCAGAATTAATGCAGTTTAATTCATGGTCAGCATCAGCACAGTTCTGTCACTGGTGTGAAGCTACATAGTATACTGAACGAGGGGACAAAGCTCAGTGACCACCTCAAATTTGAAACAAACTGGTTTCATACCTTACACTTGGCCCAGCTTAGACAAATATCCCGGGAAATCACAGGGAGAATAGTGCAATGTCCTGCTCCTTCCTATTTATAGAGCTTCCCTTCTGTGGAATTTCATCTCCATTTTTTCACCATGGACCCATACACTCTGTAAATGCAGTGTAGAGAATGGAGTCACCAGACCCAGCGGCTGACAATACATACCCGAGATAAGCGTTCATAGAAACTCCACTGATTTTCCAAAGTCAGGAACAAGTCAATTCCCCACATGCATGGTGCACGCATTCAGTTTTGAAAATTATTTCCACTCCTGAGTTTCTCTTCCTGGTTGAGAAAGCCGTTGCATCTCTGCACAGTCCGACAGTAAACGTTTCTCTCCTCAAAGAAACATTTGACAGTGTAACATTACCTTTCTCTGTATGTCAGCAACTATAAGGGCAGCACCAGTATTGCCAATGGATTTGATCATGACACTCAGAGAAGAGATACAGAGGAACGTAACTCACTTAAAACAAGGTCATATCTAAATGGACGTGATATTCAGGAGTATGAGAAATGAGGAAATGTGAGAATAACTTGCCATTTTGTTTTCATTTCAGTTCATCATCAGCTATCCCTTTGCTCACTTTTCATTTCTTTTCCTCTCTTTTTCTGGCAATTTCTCCAACCATTCAATTTAAACCTGGCCCCCACCTCACTTTCCAACCTAACCATCCCTGATGCCAGGATTAAGAATATTATTTCCCAGTTTGCTATCAGTTGTGAAGCAGGGTCACTGGACTCCAACCTTTATATGCATTGCTCCTGACAGAGGCTGCCATACCTGCTGAGATTCTCCAACAATTTCCGACGCTGGAGAATTTTATTTTTGATCTCTAGCACCCACCGTTCCTTGGTTTAGTTCACCTCTTTAATGTTGTTTCACGGGATGCTAGTATCACGGGCAAAGGCAGCATTTGTTGTCCATTACTAATTGTCCTTGACCACGCGGCCATTTGTCAAGACAAAATGGAGTCAACAATTTTGTTGTGGGTCTGAAGTCACATTGAGTTCAGACTGGGTAATAATGTTAAGTTTATTTACCAACGAATATCAGTGAAACAATAAACATAAATTCTGACGGTTTCTGGTTTCCATGAGTGAAATTAGGTTTCATATCAAGTTTTGTCATTCGAATTTAAGCTCTGATATGGGCTGAGGTAGGATTTTAAACACTGCCTTGGCGTCACAGCCCGTGCTTCTGAATTACCCGTCTAGTTACATTATCACTCTGATACACAATCCTTATTCATTAATCCGTATTCCCTAGTCCCTGCCAGAGTGAGTTGGCGGGGAAATCAGTCAAAAGGATTTTGGGAAAAAAGAGAAGGAGAGATTGAGAGAAAATTTCATGCAAGAGCACAGATTTCAGAATGCTGAAATGAAGACATTTCGACAGCATTCTGCAACATGAGCCTTTCTTCCCCGTAAAGATAGATGAAGGGGACATTGGTGTTTGTAAAGATGATGGAGTTTTGGGTGACCATTTGTTCTGCAACTTTGAAACTGGGTTTAGGGTCAGCAGAGTCTTCGAATCATCGGGCTGAATCTAACAATAATTTGTCTCAGTGACATTTTTATTTAGTGTGACGGGGATTGTCTGTACGAGGCTGAGCTAGTTTCTTGGTGCTGTCGAATCTCACTCACCTCATTAACTACCCACTCAATCTCATAGTGTTCCACTAATTCAATGCCAGCCCAATCCTCCAAACCAACATGGCTGGAGGGACTTACCATATCACTGATGCCCCTGGATATTCCTTGATCACTGCTATTGTTGCCATCTTTCAAACTGTTGATATTTCTCACTTTGGAGCGACCCTGTACAGTTGACCCCGTACATGGCGGATAAGGGGAATTAACACAACAATTTTTCATCTCTCTCTCTCTCTCTCTCTCCCTCTCTCTCCACTTATGTTATATTCAAACACAAGTAGTAATTCAGGCTCACTCTGTCTCACTTTGTTGTATTCAGCGAAACACTGCTTCCAAACACTTATCCCGTTATGAAATACTTTCAAGCAGAAAACGTTTTTACCGTCAGCTGTTATCTTGACCATTATCTGATTTGTACCACTTACCTTGTTATGAACGTTTCTTTTACCCTTTGTCTGTGACTGTTTCTGTCTGTAGCAGTTACACTGTCTCCCACTCAATTGGCTGGGCGGCTGATATGTGATGCAGAGGGAGTCCAGCAGAGCAGATTCAATTCCCCCCACTGACAGAGGTTACTGTGAAGGGGACCCTCTCTCAGCAATGGGCAATCTAGCATGGCCAATCCACTCTAAACTGCACATCTTTGTACTCTGGGAGGAAACTGGAGAATAGCGGGATCCCATATAGATACGTGGTGACTGTTCAAAGTCCACATAGAGGGTCAGCTGAGGTTGGGAATTGAACCCAGCTCCTTGGTGACGTGAGGCAGCAGTGCTAACCACATATCCATCATACTCCTCAGTAGGTTCTACTAATTACTTGTCGCTGAATAACGAAATCTAACTGAGTTGTTCTGATAACTGAACCTGTCTTAGACCTTTAGCATTGCCATATTACCAACTTGTTACATTTAAAATCTGCTGTGAACAGTAGAGGAATGGGACTAGAAAGGGAAACAGTGGAAACAGAGTAGAAATTCGCAAAGTGGGAATTCATTCAAGTGGGAATTCCCTTTCCCAGAAGTTTGGAAGGGCTGAATCATTACATCATTTTGAGGCTGGCTTAATTTGATTATCCATAGACAGGTGAATAAGGGATAATGGTCCATGGAGAGAAAAGTGCAGCTGGGAACGCAATGAGATGAGCCATGAGTTTATTGACTGGTGGAGAAGTGTCAAACGGCCGAATGGCCTTCTCGTGTTCCTCAGCCCTGAGTTCTGATGTTGCTGTCAGCCCTTCGGACCTGCTGCACAGGAGCAGATCGAGGCCACTCCGAAAGTTAGGTGTAGATTGGAAATGTGCTTGGAAAATCCAGGATGGATCAGGAAGTGCCCCGCCCCCCCCACCACAATCCATGTTTCCAGGCTTCCCCTCTCTGTAACTTCTACCCAGATGTGGGTCATGTTACAGACCGAGATTCGCTGTGAATACAGCCCCCCCCATACCCCACACCAGGTCAACTCAGACAGATTCTCTACTCTCCCTGAATGCAACATTTTATATCATGACTTCCAGTAAAATAACCAGTTATTTTCCAAAAGCATAACATGAGAACCATTAGAAATAGGAACAGTCGCGGGCTAATCGGCCCCTCAAGCCTGCACTGTCGATCAATAAGAACATGGCTTGTCTACTCCAGGGCTCAACTCCACTTTCCTGCTAACACCTTGTATCTCTCAACTGGCAGATATGTCAAAAGCCAATCGAGCCCGCCTGTAAAGACGTTCAGTGCCTCAGCCTCCGCACTGTCTGGGATAGGGAATGCCAGCCATTCACTACCTTCTGAAAAAGATAATCATTGACATCTCAGTTCGAAATCAATATTCCTTATTCCGTATCGATCCCTGAGTTCGAGACTCTGCCCTGGTGTGGAATCACATTCTCAACACCTACCTTGTCAAGCCCACTCTGTATTTTGTCCGTTTCAGTAATGTCACCATCATTCATTTAAAACACAATGAATTATCGCCTCAGCATGTTTGATGTATTTAATAAATCAAGTTTTTCATCTCAGTCACCAGTCTAATTAACCAACATTTGTGCATCGGCATGCTGACGTTATGTTTCATATACAGGAACACTCCAATCCGTTGTACTGCTCCTTTTTGGGGAGTCTTCCCCATTAAATAACAGCCTTCCTTTTGGTTGTCAGTGTCATCCACAAACTTGGATGCATATTGCACTGAGCTCCCGCCATCAGGCTATCAGTATAGATTGTAAGCAGCTCTAGCCATCGCAATTATATTTGTGATCTTCCAGAAGATAGTTTTTTCATAAAGATCGATGAATCCTGACTCTCCAATTTCTCAGTGTTTAGCAATTGTCATCTCATGCTAATGCATTATCCTCATACTATGAGCTTCTGTCTTGTGTAAGAACATTTATTTTGTGATACCTTGTGGAAAGTCTCTAGAAAGCCTCATGTCTACCAGTCCACCTTTATCAAGGCCACTTGTTACATTCTCAGGGATCTCCAGAAAAACATTTCATGATTTTACAGGCAAAATATAGTTCGCCTTTAACAAGACCATGCTGATTCTGTGTGAAGCTTTTGTAAATGTCCTGCAGTCCCTTCCTTAACAACAGACTCTCAGAGACTCGTAGCAATAATGGTTAGGCCGAATGGTTCCTGCTTTCCGTCTCGCTGTTTTCTTGAAAACGGCAGCCACATTGGAGGGTCTCCAGTTTCACTGGATCACTCCTTTAATCCAGAGAGCTATGGAATATTTCACACAGAGTTACCAGCCACTCTGTGACCATTTCTTTTAAAACCAGCTATGAATTGCTGATGACCTGCTTACCCTTGGTCTTATCGGTTTGAGAAATGCCTTGTTCCTTTTGTTGGAGAGAGTGCAAGAACTTCCCTCCTACTACCATTTTGTTTATATCATTGAAATATTTACAGCACCTTCACCAGTGAGGAGCGATGTAAATACTGGTGTTAGTGATCTATCTGTTCCCTGTCGCCAGTTTCTCAGTCACAACCTCCAAATGTCCTCAATGTACCTTTCTTTTTAACAAAGATCTCGCACACCTCGTGGACTCTTCTTACACACATGGAAAAGCTCATGATGCTTGTTTTTATATTTCTAGCCAATTTGCTTAGTTCACATCTTTTCTTTCTCTTTCTCCGTTTTCTATTTTCATACCGTCATATCGCGCACACATGCAATCTTTTGTCCAACGTATCCGTGCCAGCCAGGTTTTCCAATATAAACTACTCCCATCTGCTTGCATTTGGCCCATACGCCTCAAAACGGTTCCCTTTCATATGTTTGTCAAAATGCCTTGTAAATATTGGAGCTGTACTTGCATCTGCCATTCTTCCTCTGGAAGCTCATTCCATAAGCACATCACCCTCTGTGTAAAAGAAGCTCCCTCTTCTTCCCTTTTAAATCTTCCCTCTTACACAATGAACCTATGCTCTCTATGATTTCATTTTCCTGTGCCAAATCTTCTCACAAACTTCATTTTCCTATCCTGTCGAAAAGACCTTGGCTATTAAACCCTATCCATGCCTGCCATGGTATTATAAACTCCTAGAATGACACCCCTCAACCTCCTACACTCCATCTGATTCTAGCTTCAAGAACAAGCATTTAAAGGTAAGCACTGAAAATTTGAAACAATATTAAAAATGATAGGTAAACAGCACTCAGCCCAAACATCATACTGTTATTTGTTTTCTCCATGTTGCAATACTAAGGCAGCATGAAAATCATACTACTGACAATAAAAAGTCAAACAGCTGAATTCCTTTGTCTGATGGCTGTGATGATCTCTACAGTGAAAATGTATCACTGGCCAGATCTATATAATACCACATGTTGAAAATTTTCCCTCCTGGCCTCCCTGTGACCTTGTGTGGTTGTGTCTTCTTTATCTTATACTCAATAGAGAGAACCTCTTTCCCCCATGCACATTTTAACATAACTCATTTTATATCATCTTCTCTATCAACACTGCTTAAAGCCTGTTTATCTGCTCTCACGCCCTCTTTTGCCTGTCACTTACCCACACCCCCCACCCCCACGCCCACCTCTGCCAAGGGACTAAAATGCCCAGATTCCAATCCTTTTCAGTTCTGAAGAAGTGTCACACTGGACTTGAAACGCTAACACTGTTTTTTATGTCTCCAGTGATGCTGCCAGACCTGCTGAGTTTCTCCAGAAATAAATAGGCACAGAATAAATTTTCAATTAAGCAAATAATTGTGGATCCTGGAAATAAAAATAGAAAAATTGCTGGAGAAACTGGGAAGGGTCACTGCACCTGAAAGTTGAACTCAGCTTTCACGGCACAAGCTGCAGCCAGACCTGCTTAGTTCCTTCACCAATTTCTATTTTTGAACAAGTTCCAATGAGGTGTGTCAAATCTGCTCAAACGCCCTGTCCAGCACAGAGCGCTGTACATTGGGAAGTGAACCATAACGCAAAGTGCACAAGGTCATTAGCTCTGAAACGACATAAAGCTGGCATCACTGACACGACAGAACTCTTAATCATGGTCAGGGAGAAAAATAGAGGAAGAAACATTCACTTCAAACACAGAAAATGGTATTACGGGAAAGAAAACGATTCAGATTAATATGTTAAAGTATCTGAGTAATTTAACATATTGGATGTGTGACATCAGGGAGAGACCCTCAGCAGAATGTGAATATGAAACTGAAAGTGTTCGCACATAGAAACCAGGTTAGGTGACTGAGTACGGGGCTGATGGTGAATGACTGTCGGTGTGAACTGGGGGAAAGTCAGTGGAATTGATTTGCAGATACTGCAGCTCACATTGGGTTATCATGAGATGCTGTAGATCACACCAGCAGCCGCAGTACAATTGCATTCAATCACAATCCATAATTTATCCCCCAGGATAATCCATCAGTCTATCATTACCATCAAGCCGAGTGATGGTTCAGTGGCGAGTTTGTGTGCACATGCCAGAGTCTGAACCATGCGTATCTAAACCTGATGACAACCCATTAAAGCCACCGCACTTGACTGGTTACGTTCCAAACAGCAGACTTACCATCTGATGGAGAGGGGGATATGATCCCAAGACTAACAGATAAGATCGAAGCTCTGCAATCCTGTCACATTCAGTCATCAATGTCCATGGACTATTAAACAACTTACTGGAGGAGGGGACTCTACAAATATTCCCATCCTAAATAACGGAACGGCCCTGTATATCAGCGTAAAAGACAAGGATGGAGTGCCTGCACCATCCATAGCCAG
This sequence comes from Chiloscyllium punctatum, assembly GCF_047496795.1. NCBI lineage: Eukaryota > Metazoa > Chordata > Chondrichthyes > Orectolobiformes > Hemiscylliidae > Chiloscyllium > Chiloscyllium punctatum. The sequence continues at coordinate 47,795,559 of NC_092771.1, read as the reverse complement.
AAGTGTTGAGTCGATAATCCACCTCATCCTCCTCACGATGCTCACAGAATCACAGATGTCAGTCTTCAACCGATTCGTTTTGCTGCACGTGATATGAAGAAACAGCTGAACACAGTAGCTACAACAAAGGCAATGGGCCCTGACCCCATTCTTGAAATAGGACTGAAGACTTGTGCTGCACAACAAGCCGTGTCCTTGGGGAAGCTGTTTTATTCCAGCTCCAACTCTGACATCCGCGTGGAAAAATACTCAACTATATCCAGTCCCATAACAAGGGAATGACGACAATCTGACCATTTACCACGCCCTCAGTCCCGTCGCGATAGTCACATTGGTCGGAGTTCTTTTTGACAGAGCTGCCCAGTAGCATAGTAATAACCTGCTCAGTGTGGTTTCTGCCAGGTCCCCATGAGGAAATGGTGCTGTTGTGGAATTGTCACTGGATTACGAATCCAGAGCAGGATCATGCTCTGGCAGCTGGTGGAAATTAATAACAATTTATAAAGTATCGAGATATAAAATCTGGCGTCCGTAACAGTGACCTTGAAGCCAATGTCGATTCTCCACTGCACTTTCAAGAAGTGAACCTCCTGTGCTTTCCTGGTCTGGCCTAAAAGTGACTCCAGACACACAGACATATGAGAAACTCTTCAATGGTCTCTGATTCGGCCAAGCAAGACCCTCAAGTGTATCAAACTGTTCCGGGTATTAAAGGATAAAACCGGACAGAACACCCAGCACCAGCCTCGGCATTGGAAAAGGGAATGGGAAGCACAGTCCTGTCATCCTGCAGAGATCTCATTCCTAACATCTGAGAGCTTGTGACAACAGTTATAGAGCTTTCTCACAGACTGCACAGAAACATCAGGAAAGGAGGAGGTCTTTAGACACATTGAGCTTTCTCCATTCTAGTTCATGGTGAAAATTTTCTCAATGTAGATTTCCCCACACAGTGTTCATAACCCTTCGTATGTTTAAACATCGGGACATATAAAATAAGAATTACTGCAGTCCCTTCGGCTCATCAATTTTGCTCCTCCATTCAATATAGAGGCAGTTCTCCAATAATGTGGGTTTATTAAAAACGATTTGCTGCAACACGATTATGAATTGTGAACCTTTCTTTATAAAGTGAGCTCCTGTTCACTGTGCCGTGATTCCATTCCCGGCCGCAGCTGAACAGCAAAACCCAGCCTCAGGATCCTTTGTCTGCCAAATGCACCCTCAATGTGTTCAGCTAAACCAGGAATGTAAGCCTTGAAACTGAGACTGAAACTGGGAATTGTAATCGAGTTTTGAGAAGATTTGTGGTTGAGGTTCTCCATGTATGAACCTTCCAGCGAGCAAACCTGCATCGAGAACTGGGAATTGTAGTCGACATTGAGAAGGAACGTTATTTCAAACCAGGGGAAGAATCTTAGGGAGAAATCTTGGGATGGCAGAGTGGCTCAGTGGTTATCACCAGGGACCCGGGTTCAATGTCCTCATTGGGTGACTGTCTGTGTGCAGTTTGCACGTTCTCCCTGTGTCTGCGTGGGTTTCCTCCGGGTGCACCAGTTTCCTCCCACAAAGATGAGCTGGTCAGGTGAATTGGTGATGCTAAATTGGCCATAGTGCCAGGTGTGTTAGTCACGGGGTCGAGGAAGTGTCTGTGCGGGTTACTCTTCAGAGGGTGGTGTGGACTTGTTTGGGCCGAAGCGCCTGTTTACATACTATCGGGAATCTACTCTAACTGTAAACCCACAGCAGCATCACGTGGTCAGTCAGCTCGCGTGCTTTCAGGTGAAGACCTTGTTGAAAGGTACAGTGCTGTATTCGGTAACTGTGGTGTGAAAGTGGTACATTTACAGCACTATTACATTGCAATATATGGTTTATAAATTTACGTAGACTGTGCTGTTGTTTGTGTTACATTGACCATCATTTTTATGTTGATTTTTCCTGACATTATTGGGCGTTCGCCCCATACCCGCTTTTCCCCATAGCCCCCATTATGTATATTGCACTGCTTTCTATAATTCGGTGTTTCACAGGAACACAGCTGCCGCGTTATCAGAGAACAACCTGTTATGATCGCTACTCCCTTATCGCCACACCATTCTCCTGCTCTCTTCCCATCACTTTCCTGTCTAAAAATCATTATTTATATTCAGTCCCTTGTCTTCCACAGACTGATCTGGGAGAGAATTCCCCAGGTTCAGCAGTCTCTGATTGCAGACATTTATTCTCATCTCAATGCAGAGTGGCCTGTCTGTACGAAATACTGTGGGCCCTTGTTTCGACGCTCCAGACTGGGGAATCATCATCCCTGCTTCCATACTGTCTCTCCCTGTCAGAGTTTTATACATTTCACTCATTTTCCTAAAGCTCATGGAAGACAGGCCCAGTCACCCCAAACTCTGCTCCCACAACAAGCCTATCATTCCAGAGATTGATCTGGTCATTCTTCACTGCTCCCCCTCAATGTTAGTTTGTCCTTTATTCGGTAAGTACACTAAAACTGCACACATTACTGCACAATGTTCGAGATGGGGTCTCACCAAGGCCCGGTACAGCTGCAGTAAGGCGCCCTTCGTCCTGTACTCAAATCCCCCTGAAATGATGGTCAACGCATCACTTACCTTCTTAACTGCTTTCACCGTCCATAATCGAGCAATCACAGGAGCATCTAATCTGTACTGTCAGAAAAGCAATACGATCTACATTAGTCACACTTCGACATGAGATCTGTAGCCATAAATGTTATGATACTTCGAGTACATTTTAACGGTTGTGAGATTATCCATCACAACTGTCCTCTCAGGAATTTTAATACTGACCCTAACACCCTATGGGTGAAAAACAATCCCCAAAACTTCCCTAAACCTCAACCCCTTCACTTTAAAAGTGTGCTGCCTTATTCTTGACCCGCTGAATAAAAGGAACAGCTGCTGTCTATCCACCCTCTCCATGCATCTTGGAATCCCATCCTTCGGAATCACGTCCCCCTCAGCCTTCTCTGCTCCAAGGTAAAAAAACCCGAGCTGACCCAGCCTCTCTCCGTAGCTGATATGCTCCATCCCAGCGAACATCCTGGTGAATCTCGTCTGTATCCCCTCCACTGCAATCACATTCTTCCATAATGTGATTCCCAGAACTCCACACAGTATTCCATCTGTGGTTGAATCAAAATTTTGTATAACTCTTACAATCTATGTCTCCATGAATAAAGGCAATCACGACAGGCGCATGTGACTTCTGAACTAACCTATTACCCTACCTAGTGACATTTAGGGATGTGTGGAGAAGCACCCTCTGAGCTTCCTAGTGAGCTGTCATTCATTGAGTCCTCCCCTGCCTGGTTTCTTCTTCCAAAGTGCATGACCTCATACTTATCAGGGTTACATTCCATCCGCCATTGCTCTGCACATCTAATCATACCGTCTGTATCTTCCTGGAACATAAAACCTTTCTCCTCACTGACAACCACCCGGACAATCTTTGCGCTAAACGCAAACTTACTTAACATACTCTCCCCACCCTCCTCCACATTCACATCTAAATCATTTCTAACTGCCACAAATAATAAGGGACACAGCACTGATCCCTGTGGTACGCCAGGGGAGACTGGTCTCCAGTCACACAAACAATTTTCTACTCTCTGTCTCCTGTCAGTTAGACAATTTGAATATAACTTACTACGTTACACTTGATAGCATGAGATTATACTTTCTTTATTAGTTTCCTGTGCGGGACCTTGAGAAAGGTCTTGCTGAAAAACCATATAAATGACCTCTTCAAAAAAAAATCACTAAATGTCGTTCGCCACGACTTCCCTCTGATATCTTCATGCCGATGATCCTGATCAAATATTGCCTCTATAAATGAATATCAATTTCCTCATACCCTATTTTTCCCAGTAGTTTCCTTGTCACTGATCTGATATTCACTGATCTACAGTTCCCTGGTCTACGTCCCCCCGCATTCCTGTAAAGGCTCCAGTCCTCGAGCACCTCCCGTGAGACAGGATCCTACTTAAACTTTTGAGTCAGTGATTTTCCTCACTTGTCTCCAACAGCAGCCGGGGAAAAAACTCATCCAGACCTGGGGACTTGTCCAATTTTATACCAGCCAAAACCATCAATCCCTCCTCGCATCTTATATCAACCTGTTTAAGAACTTCCCAGTCCATCTTCTTGAACTATGTCCCTACCTCCTCATCCTCCCAAGTAAAACAGATGGGAGGCACTCATGTCATAATAAATCAATATTCTCCAGCTTCACAGATTGCGCCCTTGATCTCTAATGGGCCCTGATTGTTCCCTGATTATCCTGTTCTGCTTGATGTCCTTGTGGAATATCTTGAAATCCTCGCTAATCTTGCTCACACTTTTCAATGACTCTATGTTCTTCCCTTCCCTCTGAGTGATAATTATAAAGTTTCATTTCGATCACGTCTCATTCTCTGAAAATCTACAGCATTCGGGCTGAGTTCTCTCATTGGACAATCTTGCCATCCGAGGTATTAATCTGGAGAATGTCCATCCAGTACATGAGATCAGTATAATTTACCTGGATCAGGAAAACAAAGCTGTACACAATACTCCAAGTACAGACTCATTCATATTCTGTGTCACTGGTGCGGAACTCCTAGTCGCTGCAAATTACTTCAGAAGATGGAATCTGCACTGAAACCAATAGATGCTGGAGATCACAGTGAATCAGACATCATCCGTGGAGAGAGAGCACAGAGCCTTTCATCGCCTATATTCTGATCCCCTTCAACCAAAAATAAAAAAAACTTTTACCTTCCCCCATTTGCGGATGTTCTTCCCAATACCATTTTCTTTATTGTTTTAGGGCTAACTTACTACATGAATTCTTTAGAAATCCTCCTGATATCCAACTTGACCACATCCACTGGTTCTCCATTGTTTATATCAACAAGGGATATCTTCAAGCAAAAAACTTTGTAAATGTTACCTCCCCTTTCAGAAATCTAGCATCATTCTCTAGACGTTTGCTATAAATTTTCAAGTGTCCAATGTCACATTCTTTATAGTAAATTCCGACAAATTCCCCACTGTGAATAAGTTAACTGGTCTGTAGTTCTCCATTCTCCCCCTTCTTCACTTTGTAAATCCTTAGAATGCATTTATAACTTTTCGAGTTAGATACGGAAAAATAGAATGATTCCAAGTGCAACTATTAAGTCCATTAGTGCTATCTCTGAAATTCTGGTAAGAAGTACATTTGGTCTGTCAGACTTATCAATACAGTTATGATTTCAAATGTTACCTCGTCACTGATATGAATGAATTTAGTCTTCAGTTACACAACTCCCATGGTCACTTGGTATTTCTGGGAGTTGTTATGGACCTTCATGCGTGAAGACAAACATAAAGTAACTGGTTAATTTCCCCTGTCATTGTTTCTGTTCTACACAATAAATTATCCTGTCCACACATTCACTCTTCCACATTTGACCTTGCTTTTATTTTTCTTTCAAATATTCATGGCAGTTTTTCATCAGTCTTTTAGTTTCTGGTTAGTTTGTATTCCTGTTCTCTTTATACTGTACTTATCAGTTTATGAGTCCTCTTTTGTTGCTTCCAAAATGTCAATGAATCCACAATATATGACCCTTTTCTAAAGCACTTTCTTCGATCTAATGCAATTTTTAACTTCTTTTGTTCACCATCGTTGAGTCACCTTTGACTTTTGCGATTTACGTCTTGGAGGGATATATGAATATTACAGACCTTACAGTGCTTCTGTAAATAACAGACATTGCCTGTCTTTCATTATGTCAGTTTAATGTATTTTCCAAATTCACTAAAGCCAACTTTACTCTCGCAACTTAATGGCTTGCTCGACTCAGGTATATACCCGTAATATAAGAAAACAAACTGCTTGCATTCAGACGCCATGTAAAATTCAATATATTAAGATCACTATTCCCCAAAGATCCTCAAAAGCCATATATTCGATTTGCTCTTCTGATCACACAACACCAATTCCAAAATTGCCTGATCAACAGCTCAGTGTTCAAAATACAACTAAAGCAAGCCGGCTCATACGTACTCATGAAATCCATTTTCCCAGCATTAACATTCACTTGGGAAAACACTGGTTACATGTAACTTGAAGCTGCCCATTATTACTGCAGTACCCACAAACGTGTATGTCTAATTTTCTGTTTTATAACATACCCAACAATTGTATTGCAGCCTTCACTTTGATACATAACTCTCAGGAATGCTTCCTTCTCCTTCCTGTTTCTAAGATCACCTCAACAGATTCTGTGGAATCTGAGTGACGTGGGCTCTGGCGAGGTTAATGGTAGATTCAGATGAGATGTTTGGCGAGGCATATCTCAACATGGTTATCATCTCACCACATCTTACCCATTCTTCTGAAGCGGTATTGTGAGGTTTTCTCCATAGCTCCCGTTATGCCGGTGTTGTAGAGAAGGACAATGATCTTCCAGCAATGCTGTATATTCGCCAGAGAGCGGAGATTGTTCTAACCTGGGTGGGAACCTTATAACAGGCTGGTGAAGTGCTGCTGCTGCTGTACAGGATCTTCGTGAGATCACATTCGGAGTCGTGTGTACAGATGTAATCTCACTGAGGAAAGGATATTGTACATAACTCAAAGATTGTTCCCTCAACTGACTTCTGCAAGAAAGGTGTTAATCATAGAATCTCTCCAGAGTGTAAGCAGACCATTTGACCCATCGAGAACACACTGATACTCCGAAGATCATCCCATCCAATCCCCACCACCCACCCCTCCCAATCTTTATAACCTGGCATTTTCCATGACTGATGTGCCTAGCTGCCACATCTCCAGATATTATGGGTAATTTAACTTGGCCAATCCACATAACCTGCATATCTTCAGACTGTGGGAGGAAACTGGCGACTGAAATTGAACTAGGATCGCTGGTGCAGTGAGGCAGCAGTTCTAACCACTGAGCGACCCAGTGTGGGCAACAAAACATGCCTCCATAGTTCAGCATTTGAAAAGTGACATTTGAGAAGGGAGATTCCTTCAGTCCCCAAAACTGTGAATGCACGACAGGAGGAGGACACTGAGATCTTGAACGGCTTGGTCAGGAACAGGAGCATGACATGCAATCCATTGAGACTATAATGTATGAACACCAGCAGGGCATTCCGCCCAGCGAGTGTGGAAAGCAGGAACAGAATTAGTCCAATCAGCCACACATGCCTCTTACACAGCAATTGGAACAGATCTTTTACAGCCTTGTGCCTGTTACACAGGAATTGTGAAAGGGAACATAATGGTTATAGAAAGGGAAGAACCTCGAATAAACAGCTTCACTCGGGAATGATAAGTGGTGAGAAAATTATTGGGATTGAAGACAAATTGTTAGGATGCGTTAGGACAGAATTAATAACAGGAGATTTCCAAAGTCAAGCCACAATCCAGCACAGTCAACACAGTTTTATGACGGATAAATCATGTTTGAATGATTTGACTAACTTTCTTTAAAAAAAACGTAAAAGGCAAGGTAGATAATGGGGGTTCTATTGATGGATTATATCCTGACTTCCAGACATCAGTGCATAACGTGTCGCAACAGATTAATATGCCAAACACTTGGGATTAGGAACAATTTGCTTGCTCGGGGAGACGATTAGCTAACCAGTAAAAGTCTTGATATGGAGCCGTTTGATTTGGACTGGGTTGGACAAGGTCAAAAATGAAATGAAACACATTAGAGTCCAATGGGTTTATTTGTAAACACAAGGTTTCATTGTGCTGCTCCTTCATCAGGTGTAAGCGACAGGAAGACTTTAAACACAGAAGATATAAGGATAATATCAAAGGGTTGTACAACTCATGCACATGAATTGTCCACACACCTAAGATGGTTCTTAAATACTTAATCAGTTGGAATGGAGGTGCGAGTTGGATTGGTTAATATGCAAATTGCCGAATTTATTTCAAGTCACTGCCTGAAAATACCTTCAGGTATAATCAATGTAAATGAAGTAACACGTGCGGTCAAACAATGTATTCTAAGCGTGAGGCCTTGTTTGGAATCTGTCTGTGTCTTTACCTGGAGTTAGACTGGTTTTATTTCCAAAGTACAATTTGTAAGATAACACTTTGACTGACTGTCTACAAATTGTATGTTTTGGAACAAAATAAAATACATCTGCAAATGCAAATGGGAAAATGTAAATTCAACCCACGGATTTATATTTTCATTCGTGTGTGCACATGTGTGAGAGAGGGGCGTGTCTGTGTGAAGGAGAGAGAGAGACATTGCATGTATGTCAGAGACAGTGAGGTGGAGTGTGGGTGTGAGTGCGGGAGGGAGAGGGAGTGGTTGTGTGTGCATGAGTGTGTGACAGATTGAAGAGTGTGTGGGAAATGTGAGAGGGGGGAATGTGAGTGTGTGTGAAGGGCAGAGAGGGAGAATGTGCATCAGTGTATGTAACGGGGAGAGTGAGACGGTGTGCTTGTCCAGGCTAAGACATAAACAGATATGGCTGATCCCTTTCCCCACACACACTGACTCCATGGTTTCAGAGCTTCCTCTCTCTGCAGTCTCTCCTCCATTTGTTGTTCATGTAACAGACCCAGATGCTGTTACTACATTCCCATGCAACGACCCAAGCTGGAACACCAAATCCTCTGGTCTCCTGGATTGTCTGAAGCAGCTTACAGCACAAACTCTAGCAAACAATCCTCAGTACCTCCATTAACAGGAGGCAGTCATAGTCCCCTCAATTACAAGTTAGATTCCTTGTCCTTTGCAATTATACTCAAGGATCTTCCTTGCGTTACTGACCGCACCATCAACTGAGAGAGACAAGCTGAGGCATTCCATAGGAACGCGCATACCAAGATTCAAACACGTGAATCAAAGCTCCTGGAACACCCTTGTCCATGGAGCACCATATGGGACACATTGAGAAGTGAACAACAGCCTGACACACACTACTACAATGTTTCTGAGCTTCACCACGCCATCACTCTATACACGAGGGAGTCAAAAAACAATGCCAGGGAAAGACGCAGAAAAAAACAATTAATTAATTAACTGATAACTTGGTGAAAATATGGATAAGGAGATGGAGGGATTGTAATAACTGGATAAGTGAGAAAACGGTGTGCCCAATTACAAGAATGCAAACATTGCATAAATACATTGCTAGATCAGCTGAATTAGTCTATTGCCTCAAATTCTAAATCTGCTTCACAGAACCAGCCCAGTCACCTTAAATTGGTGCAAGGTAACGGCCAAGATGGAGAGCTGTGCAGGCCGTGCTACTGGATGACTCCATTAACCGGACTATCTGCACAGCATGGGGAGTATTGCAAACCTTTGCCAGGATATTGCAACCTCTACCACCACCCTCTGTCTGGACCTTTGAGTCAATTTTGTATCTAAATGGCTAGATCTCCATATATTTCATATGAACCAACCTTGTCAAACAGATGACCATGCACAATGTTGTTCAACACCCTTCTTCCAAAAAATCTTAGTCACGTCAGTGAGACACAACATTGCTTGCACAAAGCATGTTGACTATCCCTAATCCGTCGTTACCTTTCAAAGTGCGTGAAAATCCTATGCCTCATAATCGACTCCAACAACCTATCCACCACTGATGTCATACTCACTGCTTTTCCTTATTACCCTTAAGTTATGGCACCACGTAGACAACCTCCAGTCTTCCGGCACTTTACATGTGGCTATTGATGATAGCACAGGGCCCAGCAATCACTTTCCTCGCCTCTCACAGAGATCTAGCGTACATCTAATAAAATTCAGTACATTTTCCTTCCTTTGCATGTTTTAAGACCGCCAGCAGCTCCTCTGTGATACAGACACTTTCCAAGATGTCATTCCTTATTTCCCAAATTGTCTCGCTTCCAGATCCTCCTCCACAGTAAATACTGATACAAAATATTCGTTCAGTACCTCCCCCATTTCCTGTGGTTCTGCATATGGGCAGCCTTGCTGATGTTGAACGATGTCCTACTCTTTCCACAGTTACTCTTTTGTCCTTGACGTATTTGAAGAAGTCAAAGCTATCACATGTTCCCTCTTTACGCTCCCAATTTCCCTCTTAGGTAGACTATTGTTGCCTTCAGACTATTCTATTGATTCACTTTAAATCAGGAATTAAGGGGCAAATGATGACCATTCCAATTGTCAAAAAAATCCATCTGGTTCACTGATATCCTTTAAGGAGGCAAACTGCCCTGCTTACATGGTGTGGCCTACATGTGACTCCAGACCCACAGCAATGTGGTTGACTGTTAACTGCTCTATAGGCAATTAGGGATGGCTAATGGATGTTTGCCTAGATCGGGACGCCCTCATCCCGTGAATGCATTAAGAAAAATAAACCTCAATTCCTGCTGTCCATACCTGCCATATTCTTCCCTCTTATCCGTGACCAGAACCTTAATTTCTCCAATCCTCCAGCATTCCTTACACCTACCAGCCTTACCCTTAAACCTAAGAGGGACATACTGTCTCTCTACTCCTGACATCACATTTTGAAGGCTTCTCACTTCACAATTGACCTATTTCTTTGCGAATATATATCCCAACCGACTTTGACATTTTCATTGAGTATGACAAAGGAATTGTCTCCATGAGGCTGAGCTAAACGATGCTATCTTATCAAACTCACCTCATTAACTACCCACCCAACCCCATGGAGTCCCTCTCATTTAATGCCAGCCCGATTCTCCCATTCATCATGGCTGGAGGTTCTCACCATCGCCCAGATGCCCCCGATACTCCACAACCCCTGGCATTGGTGGCATCTTTAAAAGGCCAATGGGCACATGGTTGAGCTTTCTCAGGTTGGAGCTGCCCTGCATAGTTTATCCTGAACATGACAGATAAGGGGAAATTATATCACAGTTTGTCCACTGGGGCCGGCAGATCCTGGTGGATTGGCTAGTACAGAGAGGGGAATTCTCCCCCCAGAAGGGGAGGCACTCCACCAGACGCACCAAACATGGTCTGAGTTCAGTGCAGTATCTGCGGTCTGAATAAATGTCCAGCAATACAGGACAAGAATCAATGACCTTCCTCACTCTGTCAGGATAAGATCACCGTATTTTCTCTACTCCCTCACAGTCACTGTATATCTGTTATAACACCTACCCCGGAACAAGACTTATGCTCCACCACTCTCACTGCTGCATGCAGCACCTTCCCTTTCCATCTTTTCCCCCTCTACTATATCTCCTTCACTAGTAGCACTGCATGGAAACAACACTCTTGAACGACTCCCTTTGGAAACGTCACCATCTCATCCACCACCCCCCCCCCCAGCCCCTTCACCAGCATTAACAGTTGTGTCACCCACTGCCACGCTCAATGAATCCTTCCCCGTCTCCTATTCCAGGAGAAACAGCTCGGAATAGGATAGAAAGTGCGAAGCCGGGTAGTGGAGTGGTCGATATTCCCACCCCCCCCCCCCCCCCCACACGCTGTATTTATGTGTCTGTGTTTTTCTCTGTGAGTGTCTGCGTGTGGTTGCAGATCTGGCAGTCTATGTGGTGCTTAAAATGACACAACCTCTCTCTTAGCTGGCCACCACACCCTACTGCAGTGATGGTGGCAGCGGGTTATAACCTTCGATGATTCAGTCTGAGTGGGAGAGAAGGCAGCAGCTCACAGTACCATCTAAACTGACAGCAACATCAACACACACACCTCCCCGCCCGCGACACCCCGCGCCCCACCACACACATACACACACACACACACACACACACACACAAAATGTTGGTAGATGGAGAGTTGCAAATATTCTTGGGGTCGTCAGAATGGAAATGCTCACCTCTGAATGAACCATTATGCCATAAGATGACATGAATTGATTTCTGATTCTGTAACTTGCAACGCTTAAGAATTACGTGGAAAAGTATTGAAAATTTCCAAAAAAGGCCTGGTAGTGTTGATAATGACGCAGCCACAATATCACTTAGTATCAGACAAATCTGCTCTGTGTTTCCAAAGATATTATAAAACAAAATCATTCGAACGTGTAATTTGAGAGATACACAGCAAAGGATTTGCTATCTACTCAGAGTCCAAAACTGTGACCCTGATGCAGTGGCGTGGGGAGGCCAGCAGAGGGTTGTATTGGATGAATCCAATCATAAAACTGAGTGGTTCGTACTCCCTCGAAAAGGATTAGAGATGTTGGCCTTACAAACCTTCCGAACATTCCTTGGAAGAATAAAGGGAGTGATAGAATATTTTCGTCTCCATGGAGACGATGTTCAGGAACAGGATAGATCAAATTTACCTTGTTAGAGTTTATATATAGAGAAGTCATATTTAAAAGCAGAGTTCATACTGTAACTGTAAAATCTTTAGGTCACACTTATTGGGAGCATTGTGTGTAATCCTTGTCCTCATTCTCCACCAAAAACATGTAAAGAAGTTAGAAAGGGCACAGACGCTGTTTCCTGGATAGCAAGATATTAGAAAGCCAAGTGGCTTTGTTTACTGACACATTAAATTTATCAGAAAGGATACAAAAGGTTTAATCGGGATGATAGAAAGAATGAAGGAGTTTATTCACGAGATTTGGAAATACTGGAGCAGAAACACGCAAGTTTGAAGTAAACAAATGAGATTTTCACATAACGCGAGGTTTGAATGACTAAATCAGGGAAATAACTTTAGTCAGAGCTTCAAAACAATTCGTGAATGATTAAGAAAGGTTTGGATGAGAGTTTCTTCTACTCAATAGAGTTATTTAAATCGTGAACGACTTTCCACGAATAAAGCGTAGAAACTGATTTTACAGTGTTTTAAAAGATACACGAACAAACATACAAGGAGGGAATAACCATTGAGAGAAAGTCAGTGTGGTTGCGTAACAATTTCGAATTTGGTTGACTTCAGACAAAAAGACATTTCATGAACACATCCAACTGATTAATAATGAGCATAAAAAGTTCATGGATTGGTAAGTTGTGGCGTATTATTCAAGGTGAAACTCTGCAAATGTTGCTGATGTCCTAAAATAACTGCAGACAGAAGTTATATCCTAATGAGTAAGAATTGAATCGTCACTTGGAGAGGCAACACCTACTTTAAAGATTTGACCACATTCACATGATGTTATGTACATTTCGTACATTCTTAACTCCACCCACGAAATCCACCAAGAAGACTCTGTCCTTTTGTGTTGTTAACCCTCTGTACTTCTCTGCAGCACGTCATTGAAGATAAAATATGCTCAGACCAAAATTCAATTCAATACAATATTCAAACGGTCCTATGTGATTTTTTTTTTGATAATGCAATAACCTTTGTAACAAAGTGCATAACATGAAACCAGTTCAACATCTATTTTCCCGGAATTTAACGCAGTGCACAAGGGAAATGTTATCCACCTGCTGAAAAATCACCTTTGGCTCTCTCTCTCTCTCCACACTTGTCCCTACACGTTTTAGATACTTGCAGTATGTTTGTTGATCAAGGAGATATCCAGAAAAGGTCGTTTCTCAATCCACAAGCACGGGTATTCTCCCATAAACTTGGCTTTGCTCAATATCACCTTCTATCTGTACCCCTTAATACGACGACAAATGGAAGCTGCTCCATGTGAGGCTCAAACTTAAAACTTCGGCACAGCACAGCCCATTATACTGGAAGAGAAATACTGTGCACTGGCCACCTGCAGCACAGGAGCAACACATTAATGCTTACCTCCCCATTCCTGGTTGTACCTTAACGTTTGGGAAACCGAGTTTCTCTGATTCCATGACTAGTAACGGGGATTATATGATCATCTTCACCAGTGGTTCTGATCCCGAGTGAGGAAAGTGGTGAGCTACTCATTGCAAAGATGGGTAGATTGTTGGAATATATAATTTCAACATTTGCCTTCACTAACCAATGAGCATTTTATTTTGTTTTTCATCTGTAGAAATCTTAAAATCTTCATTTTTAACAGACTCAATGACATATCTCCATTGTGTCTCTGGCATCAAATTCCAAAGTGTAAACCCCCTCTGAATTGTTTCACCGGAGTTTGCTGTTTGGGAAGTGTTCCTGTTGTGGGAAATGTACTTCCCCGTGTGTCACCTGCTGCTCCCAGCTTGCGCTCTGGCACTGCACTCATTTTCCTTCTGACACTTGCTCACTGTTTCGCTGTGATCATACAGTGAACTGTTGTCGCACGGCCCAGGAAAATGAGACAGATCAAGGTTTTTGCATTGTTGAATTCAATTTTCAGTTTGGCCTTATTTAGGATTTGGAAATTGTCTGTTCTATACACAAGTGCGTGTCAAAAATATTTTAGCAGAAGAAAGTTGTTCCGAATAATGACATTGAGCACTGTGCATTCGCCTCCAGTCTGGAAAACAATTCCTCACAGGCAACTTAATAGACAATAGACAATAGGTGCAGTAAGTAGGCCATTCTGCCCTACGAGCCATCACTACCATTCATTACGACCATGGCTCAATCAGTATCCTGTTCCTGCCTATCCCCATAACCTTTGATTACACTATCCTTATGAGCTCTAGCCAATGCTTTCTTGAAAGAACACTTTCTGCTTTCTCGGCTTCTGCATTCCGTTGACTTCAAATCTTCACAGAATTTAGCAGACCTTGTTACATAGTCATTTCTTCATTTTTGTTCAGATCACTGTGAGCAGAGTTTGAATGCGCTTGCCCCACAACCCAGAGGTCTTGGAACCGTACTGTGCTATTTATCATTTCACCAACACCAGGGAGCAATATCTGCTCTTCTGCATAATTTGCGCAATTCACTTATCAATAAGGTCATATGCACCCCAGCATGTGTGACAAGGTGGCCGAGAGTTTAAATCGATGGACGGCTGATTCGTTGTGCTCTGCATTCGTGGGTTCGAATCCCACTCTCGTCACTGCTTTCAATGTTGCGTTTTTTGTATGCTAACAGCTGTCTTATTGAAATTGGAATTCCAGTGGTCAGTTTATATGCATCGACGCTACTATAAATTCTCAAATAATAATTTGAGCCAGTTGCCTAAACTGCATTGAAATGTAGATCGCATCGCATAAAGTAACGCGATTTTCATTTTCAAGTCAAGCTGCTGTGACCTTTTATCTATGAAAGAGATCCTGGAAAACCAAATAACGAGAGATGCGAAGTGTATGTTTCTGAAATGAGATTCTTAATGACTGTTTTTTCAGATGAAATCTGGAGCAGGTTGAGTAGAAGTGATTCATCTTGGTGAGAAGAGCACAGAGAGACAGCACAAAATAATGGAGATATTTGAAAAGGAGGCGTGGGTGTAGGGGCACTGAGAACTGGCTATAAATGCACAGTAGAGAATTGCCGATGTTGGTGCTGTGCATGGGCACGGGCAGACTTACACATTGGTCTCTCCCTCGCCCGTTGCTCTCGCCATTGATGAATGCTGGACATAAGACACAGATAAACACAAGATGTGGGAAGGAAGCTCCCTCTCGTTATGCACACACTGGATGCATCACATTGAAGTATGAACAACTGGAGAAGTCAGCATGTTAACTGTAGGGACTGAACCTAAACTGTGGATCAATAAACGCAGATTAATGTGGAAAAATGATTTAATATGTCTTTATACGCATGCCATTAACAGACGTTTCATTCTAATTCCCGTGTGGTTGAAAGAAGAGGACACCACATGTCAAGATGGATGACAACGTAACCAACTTTGCTTTGTCATTGAGATATATTTGATCATTTTACACAGTGAACAAGTTCATTTTAAATAATGCAAACCACATTCCCTCACCTGGAATAAAAGTGTGATTTCATTACAAACATTGTTCTAGCTAAGTAGCAGTTACTCAACATGAAAAATAGGATGTAATTTTTATTGAGCATACATTAATTAGCACCGTAATTTCGGATTGACTGAAATATACACATGCTAAACAATGTTTAGGAGAGAATGTCTTTTGGAAATACTGATTCGGTGGTGACTAAAAATAATATTAAATTCACATGATGCTGATATTCCACCACTGGTTCCAGTGGTGGAAATGGTCAGTGGGCACTATTTCTAGGATGATATAGAGGTGTGTGAGCTGCCAGGGATGAGAGCTCCCACATCATCTGGAGCAGCGTCTGTTGACATGGACCAGGGAGCATTGTGACATCAGTATGGGAGTTCCAAGCATACCGGGAGCAGCTTTTGTTTACTTAGAACATAGAAACATAGAACATAGAACAATACAGCACAGAACAGGCCCTTCGGCCCACGATGTTGTGCCGAACTTCTAACCAAGATTAAGCACCCATCCATGTACCTATCCAAATGTCGCTTAAAGGTCGCCAATGATTCTGACTCTACCACTCCCACGGGCAGCGCATTCCATGCCCCCACTACTCTCTGGGTAAAGAACCCACCCCCGACATCTGCCCTATACCTTCCAACCTTCACCTTAAATTTATGTCCCCTTGTAACACTCTGTTGTAACCGGGGAAAAAGTTTCTGACTGTCTACTCTATCTATTCCTCTGATCATCTTATAAACCTCTATCAAGTCACCCTTCATCCTTCGCCGTTCCAACGAGAAAAGGCCGAGAACTCTCAACCTATCCTCGTACGACCTACTCTCCATTCCAGGCAACATCCTGGTAAATCTTCTCTGCACCCTCTCCAAAGCTTCCACATCTTTCCTAAAGTGAGGCGACCAGAACTGCACGCAGTACTCCAACTGTGGCCTAACCAAAGTCCTGTACAGCTGCAACATCACTTCACGACTCTTGAATTCAATCCCTCTGCTAATGAACGATAATACTCCATAGGCCTTCTTATAAACTCTATCCACCTGAGTGGCAACCTTCAAAGATCTATGTACATAGACCCCAAGATCCCTCTGTTCCTCCACCTGACTAAGAACCCTACCATTAACCCTGTATTCCGCATTCTTATTTGTTCTTCCAAAATGGACAACCTCACACTTGGCAGGGTTGAACTCCATCTGCCACTCCTCAGCCCAGCTCTGCATCATATCTAAGTCCCTCTGCAGCGGACAATAGCCCTCCTCACTGTCCACAACTCCACTTATCTTCGTATCATCTGCAAATTTACTGACCCACCCTTCGACTCCCTCATCTAAGTCATTAATAAAAATTACAAACAGCAGAGGACCCAGAACTGAAACCTGCGGAACTCCACTTGTAACTTGGCTCCAGGCTGAATATTTACCATCTACCCACACTCTCTGCCTTCGACCGGTTAGCCAGTTTTCTATCCAATTGGCCAAATTTCCCTCTATCCCATGCCTCCTGACTTTCCGCATAAGCCTACCATGGGGAACCTTATCAAATGCCTTACTAAAATCCATGTACATAACATCCACTGCTCTACCCTCACCCACATGCTTGGTCACCTCCTTGAAGAATTCAATAAGACTTGCAAGGCAAGACCTACCCTTCACAAATCCGTGCTGGCTGTCCCTAATCAAGCAGTGTCTTTCCAGATACTCGTAAATCCTATCCCTCAGTACCCTTTCCATTACTTTGCCTACCACAGAAGTAAGACTAACTGGCCTGTAATTCCCGGGGTTATCCCTATTCCCTTTTTTGAACAGGGGCACAACATTCGCTACTCTCCAGTCCCCTGGTACCACCCCCGTTGCCAGTGAAGACGAGAAGATCATTGCCAACGGTACTGCAATTTCCTCTCTTGCTTCCCACATAATCCTAGGATCTATCCCGTCAGGCCCGGGGGACTTGTCTATCCTCAAGTTGTTCAAAATGTCCGACACATTTTCCTTCCTAACAGGTAACTCTTCTAGCTTAACAGTCCGTTTCACACTCACCTCTTCAACAATACGGTCCCTCTCGTTCGTAAATACTGAAGAGAAGTACTTGTTCAAGACCTCTCCTATCTCTTCCTACTCAATACACAGTCTCCCACTACTGTCCTTAATCGGACCTACCCTCGTTCTCGTCATTCTCAGGTTTCTCACATACGCATAAAATGCCTTGGGGTTATCCTTGATCCTATCCGCCAAGGATTTTTCATGCCCTCTCTTAGCTCTCCTAATCCCTTTCTTCAGGTCCCTTCTGGCTATCCTGTATCCCTCCACTGCTCTGTCTGAACCCTGTTTCCTCAACCTTATGTAAACCTCCTTCTTCCTCTTTACTAGACATTCAACCTCCCTCGTCAACCAAGGCTCCCTCGCACGACCATTTCTTTCCTGCCTGATAGGTACATACATATCAAGGACACGTCGTATCTGCTCCTTGAAAAAGTTCCACATTTCCACCACATCCTTCCCTGACAGCCTATGCTCCCAACGTATGCTCCTCAAATCCTGTCTTACAGCATCGTAATTTCCCTTCCCCCAATTGTAAAATCTACCTTGTTGTGCGCACCTGTCTCTCTCCATAACCAAGGTGAAAGTCACAGAATTGTGGTCACCACCACCAAATGTTCACCCACTAACAAGCCCACCACTTGTCCCGGTTCATTACCGAGTACCAAATCCAATATGGCCTCCCCTCTGGTTGGACAATCTACATACTGCGTTAGAAAAGCTTCCTGGACACACTGCACAAACACCGCCCCATCCAATCTACTTGATCTAAAGAGCTTCCAATCAATATTTGGGAAGTTGAAGTCGCCCATGACTACGACCCTGTGGCTTCTGCACCTTTCCAAAATCTGTTTCCCAATCTGTTTCACCACATATCTGCTGCTATTGGGGGGCCTATAATAAACACCCAACAAGGTGACTGCACCTTTCCTATTTCTGACTTCAGCCCATACTACCTCCAGAGGCAGGTCCCCCTCAAACTTCCTTTCTGCAGCCGTTATACCATTTCTAATGAGCAGTGCCACCCCCCGAATCTTACTGAAACATCTGTAACCAGGAACCTCCAACACCCATTCCTGTCGCTCATCTATCCATGTTTCCGTGATGGCCACAACATCGTAGTCCCAGGTACCGATCCACGCCTTAAGTTCACCCACCTTATGTCTGATACTCCTTGCGTTGAAGTATACGCACTTGATCCCATCTCTGTGTCCGCAAGTAGTCCCTGTCAGTGCTACCTTCTCCACAGCCTCCCTACAGTCTTGGGCATCCTGACACACAGCTAGCTTACTTGCTGGACTACAAGTCCGGATCCCATCCCCCTACCAAATTAATTTAAACCCCCCCTAAGAGTGCTAGCAAACCTACCCCCCAGGATATTGTTGCCCTTCTGGTTCAGGTGCAACCCGTCCTGTTTATACTTGGAACAGAAGGGAGCATTGGAGCATCAGGCTGGGAGTTCCAACCACAACTGGAGCAGCTTCTGTTGACATGGAGCAGCAGGGAGCATTGGGACATCAGACTGGGAGATCCAACCTAATCTGGAGCAGCCTCTATTGACATGGATCAGCAGGGAGCATTGGGACAGCAGACTGCGAGAACTCACCTAATTTGAAGCAGCTTCAGTTGACATGGAGCAAGGGGCGTTGCGAGATCCGCCTGGGAGCTCCACTCTCACCTGGAGTCGCTTTTGATGACATGTAGCAGCAGGAAGCATTGGGACATCAGAGTGATAGATCCAACCTCAATTGGACCGCTTCTATTGACATGGAGGCGGGGGCATTTGGACATCAGACTGGGAGCTCTAACCTCACAAGGATCAGCTTTTAATGACATGTAGCAGCTGGGAGCATTGGGACATCAGACTGGTAGTTCCAACCACAACTGGATCGCTGCTATTGACATGGAGCAGGGAGCATTGGGACATCAGACTGTGAGCTCCAACTTCAAATAGAGCAGCTTCTATTGACATGGAACATCAAGGAGCATTGGAACGTCAGGTTGGAACCTCCGACCTCACTTGGAGCAGCTTGTATTTATATGGAAGAGGAGGGAGGATTGAGACATTAGGCTGGGCCAAAGGATATTCACCTATTTTAATCTGAAGTAAAATATGTTTCAACAACTCAGATATTAATTAATTTATGAAGAAACTTTCCCAGGAAAATAATTAATTCTTAAGATATTAAAGACAAGTCATGCAAATATCCAACTCAGGAAAACGCATTGGTACAGAGAGAAATGGGAATGATGTTTCATGTCTTTGTCTTTTCTTTTCTTGCCAACTCTGCACTGGATTACATCACCGGAAGGACGTTTTCACTTATTTCATGTTGTTCAGTTCCCTGCAAATACGGACAGGTCATTAACGTAATTTAAAGCTGAAGATTAATGAGAGTATGCGATGTTATGATTAGGCTGGAGTTTACCAAAATTATGGTGAAAACGCAGCAAAGTAAATTGCAATTCCCTTGATCAGCAGTGACCTCATTGATTGGCTGATCAGGTTGTGAATGGTGGGTTTTTTGAGGACAATTTGAAGTGAATCAATGATGGTGATTATCTTTGTTCTTTGATCACCTTGTGACTGTCATTGTTATTGCTCAAGCCCTTGTTAATACCAGCTCTGTAGCGTGTAAAACCTCAGCTTATGCATCTGGCCAGTGGTACAACCATTCATATAGCTGGCTACGGGTCAGGTGGTTGAAAGATCGACTTTTACTTGGCGCAAGCGCATTGTGGAGATTCATCAATCATCCAAACTAATCATTTTTGTTAAGCTGAGGTGGATAATATTTGAAATTTTCATCTCCACGAATAAACATTCTTTCTCTGTGTTCGATCAGTTAAACATTACCAAGAGCTATCAGAGTAAAAATCACACAGCACCAGATTGTATTGAACAAACGTATTTGGAAGCACCAGTGTTCCATGCACTGCTTCTTCACCAGGTGTTTCCCAACTGTTGGAATCTTAAATGGCATTGTGTGATTATTAAATTTGTCCACCCCAGTCCAACACCAACACCTCCAAGTCATGGGTACCATCGACACCACGAACGGTCGGTTAAAGTCCAGACGATCTTCCAAAAGATCGTACATATTGGCACACACACCAAGTTTCTGCAGAAAAACACCCACCTGATGAAGGAGTGGCTCTCTGAAATCGAGTGCTTCCAAATAAACCTGGTGGACTATGCCCTGATATTGTGTAATTTTTAACTTTGTCTACTCAACTCAAACACTGGCACTTCCATCTCATAGACAACATCAGTCATGTCCCAGCGCTGTCAGAGAATGCAATCCTGGAATAGCCGCACATATTGCTCATAGGTACGTTTCGTTTTCAGAAACCAACGCACTCAATCACTGCAGCTCCTATGTATGAAAAGCACAGAAAAGAAACAGCTGAGAGTCAGGTTTTACAGGATTTTGAAACTCTTTGGGAGGTGGATTTAGAGGAGGATGAAGGAGTAACTGTCCGACTGTGCAGAGAGAGGGAAGGCACTATTCCCTTCTTTGAAGAGCTGCGGTATTAACTGATCTAAGACATGAAACAGTTTCCTGGTAGAGCTCCGCTGTCTGCATCAGGAACAAGAAGTCCTGATTTCCTGAACGGTAATGAAACCCAGGCTACTTAGTTAAAGCGCTGAATACTAACCACTACACCACCAGAGATGAGGGCAGAAGCAGTTGCACAGTTTCTTCATAACACAGTTTTTGGAATTACGTCACCACAGATATGTTTCCCGTCAAAAATGATTAAATTATCGAGTGTTTACAGCACAGAAATGGGTCCCTTCATCTCATTTCCCAGCACTTGGTCTGTAACCTTGTAAGCTCTGACGTTTCACGTGTTCATGTGAATGCTCAATTCTCTGGAACGTTTTTATCTCGTAATACACAATAAAAGGGATTAAAATTTGAGAGTGGAAAATGTGCTCACATTCAGTCGGGGAACTGAACCTCATTTTTACCCACAGACTGAAGCATGCAGACATATCTCCAAGACGGACACAATCCTCGGGAGAAAACAAGCAGAATGTAAGATTTCACGGACTTGGCTGATAAACCCCAATTTAGACTTCAACACCAGTGTCTGGTTACAGTAAAGAAAGGAAGCATTCAGCCTCCCCCGTCCCAGTGTTCCTTGCCCGTTGTTTCCCCTTCAATCTGTCGTTTGTACTGCCTCACCTCGTTCTTGCTGTCAAACTTGATCATTGCTCACGCCCGCTCTTTTCTGTCCATCCGATCGGTTTTCCTCAAGTTCTTGGAATGAAAAACAGGAATGGACTATTTGAAGCACTTTTCTCGTTTACAAGGCCACTGAGCACTAAGTTTATCACCACTGAGCAATCGCATTGCCAGCTCAGAGAGAAGGTCTCATACATTAGAAACTGAAACGCAAAGAAGATTGGATAGCCTCAGTATTGTAAAAAAACCAACAAGACCGGAATAGAGCCGAGAGGTCATGCACAGAAGGATGAGAGGATAGAATGACGAATCTCATGGTGTCCAGGGTGGTGATAACAGAAATCTTCCCTGGTAGTATAGTGATGAGGATTCAATGCTTTCACTGTCATGGCTTGTTAAATGTTCACGTTAAACAGTAATCAATATGAAATGCTGCCTGATATTTCGAAGCAGAATGATGTTGTGCAGCAGACAGAATTGTTTCCCTGCATGACCTAATAAGAGACCTCAGAAGAGCCAGGAGAAGACATGAGAGCCAGGAGGAGACATGAGAAGTTGTTCGCAGATGGGATCAGGATTAACCCTAAGGCTTTCCATAGGTATGTCAGGAATAAAAGAATGACAAGAATTAAATTAGGGCCAATCAAGAATAATAGTGGGAAGTTGTGTGTGGAGTCAGAGGAGACATGGGGAAACACTAAATAAATATTTTGACAGTTTCACTATAGAAAATGAAAATGTTGGCGAGAAAGATACAGAGATACATGCATCTAGACTAGAAGAGATTGAGGTTCATAAGGAAGAGGTATTAGAAATACTGCAGATTGCGAAAATGGACAAGTCCTCTGGGCCGGATGGGATCTATCCTATGATCCTCTGGGAAGCAAGGGAAGAGATTGCCGAGCCCATGGCATTGATCTAAAAATCATCATTGTCTACAGGAATAGTGCCTGAGGACTGGAGGATAGCAAATGTGGTTCCCTTATTCAAGAAGGTTAGATGGGAAAAGCCTGGTAATTACAGACCAGTGAGTCTCACTTCAGTTGTTCGTAAAGCATTGGAAAAGGTTATAAGAGATAGGATTTCTAATCATCTAGTAAATCATAATCTGATCAGGGACAGTCAGCACCGTTTTGTAAAGGGTAGGTCGTGCCGAACTAATCTTCTGTAGTTTTTTGACAAAGTGACCAAACTGGTAGATGAGAGGAAACAGGTTGTTGTGGAGTATATGGATTTCAGCAAGGCGTTCGATAAGGTTCCCCACAGTAAGCTATTATACAAAATGCAGAGGAATGGGATTGTGGGAGACATAGCAGTTTTAATCAGTAATTGACTCGCTGAAAGAAAACAGAGGGCTGTAGTTGATGTACCATGTTCGTCTTGGTGTCCAGTTACTAGTGGCGTTCAGCAAGGGTCGGTGTTGGGTTCACTGCTGTTCGTCATTTTTACAAATGACCTGGATGAGGGCTTAGAAGGGTGGGTTAGTAATTTTGCGGACGACACTACTGTCGGTAGATTGTGGATAGTGATGAAGGATGCAGTAGGTTGCAGAGAGACATAGATAGGATGCAGAGCTGTGCTGAGACGTGGCAAATGGAGTTTAATGTGGACAAATGTGAGGTGATACACTTTGGATGGACTAATCAGAATGCAAAGTACTGGGCTAATAATAAGATTCTTGGGAGTGCAGATGAACGGAGAGATCTCAGTGTCCATGTACACAAATCCCTGAAAGTTGCTACCCAGATTGACAGGGTTGTGAAGAGGGCATACAGTGTTTTGGCCTTTATTAATAGAAAGATTGAGTTCCGGAATCAGGAGGTTATGCTGCAGCTGTACACAACTCTGGTACGGCCACATTTGGAGTATTGTGAACAGTTCTGGTCACCGCATTATAAGAAGGATGTGGAAGCTATGGAAAGGGTGCAGAGGAGATTTTCTAGGATGTTGCCTGGTATGGAACGAATGTCTTACGAGGAAAGACGGAGGGCCTTGAGGCTGTTCTCGTTAGAGAGAAGAGGATTGAGAGGTGACTTTAATGGAGACATACAAGATAATCAGAGGCGTTGGATAGGGTGAACAGGGAGAGCCTTTTTCCAAGTATGGGGACGGCAAACACGAGGGGACACAACTTTAAAGTGAGGGGAGATAGATATAAGACAGATGTCAGACGCAGTTTCTTTACTCAAAGAGTAGCTAAGGTATGGAATGCTTTGCTTGCAACAGTAGTAGATTCGCCAAGATTAAGTGCATTTAAATCGTCATTGGAGAGGCATATGGACGTACATCTAATCGTGTAGATGGGATGGATTTCAGATTATTATGACAGGGCGGCGCAACATCGAGGGCCGAAGGGCCTGTACTGCGCTGTAATATTCTATGTTCTATATGCTACAGTTCCACATCAGCAATGTCATCTGCAATTGCCTGACGTTCAATCAGTTTAAATCAAGAACGGAGGGGGCGTCAGGAAAACGGAAGGGGAATAGTGGTTTGTGAGAGTTAACTACATGCCTCGTGGAGCCAGGTTCAGTGTAGATACTGAATATCGGTTTTCCTGTTTACGTATACTGATCACTACGGATCAATTACCCAATATTGTCTGCCCTTTGTGTGTTGTTCTTTGTACATTTCATCTCGGTTCAGTGCTCCGGGGGGACCACGCTTTTTTAAATTTGGCACGTTTTACTCAGGTCGGTTTTGCAGTTTCATATTAAGGCCAACAATTTTAGGAACAGATAGACACCATTCAGACCATCAAGTCTGCTCCGCTATTGAATGGTTTCATATCGGATCTGATAACCTTGAACTGCACTTTCTTGCCTTTCGCCATAACGCTTGATGTCTTTGCTGTTTGAAGATCTGCTGATCTCAGCCTCATTACACCAATGACACTTCCTCAACAGCCTTCTGCTACAAGAAAGTCCACTGATACAGAACTGTCTGAGAGAATAAATGCTTCTTCGCCTCTATTTTAATTGTGAGATCCGCATTCTAATACGAAGTTAAAAATTACACAACACCAGGTCATAGTCCAACAGGTTTAATGGAAGCAATAACCTTTGTAGAGCGGCTCCTTCATCAGGTGTTTGTGGAGTACACAGTGGTATGATACAGAATTTATAGCAAAATATTACAGTGTAATGTCACGGAAATTTTACATTGAAAAATAACTTGATTGTTTGTTAAGTCTTCCATCTGTCAGAATGGCCATGTTAGGTTCACTTCTTTCTTATGTAAATCGAAAAACTTTCTTTTAACAGTTACGTTCTCAGGTGAACTTTACCAATTAGTGTCATCACAGGTAGTATGTTGACAGTGTTAGTCCCTATGTGCTACGTCTGTGCCATAATGTTTAGACTGACGCTAATCTAAAAAAAACAACATGCTGCATGCAAGGATGCTTTAAGGCATGGTACATTGGTGAAGCCGAGCAGAGGAGACAACAACGGAATGGGCGCTGCACATCAATCAACAGACAGGTATGCCCCTTCCCAGTTGTCGAGCACTTCAGTGGTCCAGGACATTCGACCTCGGACCTTCGGATGACAATCCACCAGGGCAGGCTTCGGAACAGGCAGCAGCTAAAAGTGCCCACGCAGAGGCTGATAGCTAAATTCGGTACCCATGGGAATGGCCTCAGCCAGATCCTTGGGTTCATGTCACAGGACAGGTGATCCCATTGCCCTATCTACAAACAGAGACCCTCCTACACACGCACACAAACACACACACACATATACGTTTGTGGGGTGAATTTGTACTTGCAGAGTTACATTGTAATTTGCTCTCAAACTGCATGAATCCATGTAAGTCTGGTAACTCATTTTTATAAATTAGAATCAGTTTAAACATTATGGAACAGACGGCAGCACACGGGAGCAGACACCAGTGGTTGAATTTCACCTGAGAATGAAACTTTAAAATAACAAGTTTTGCACTTTACATATGAAAGAAGTGAAGCTAACATGGTCATTCTAACAGATCAGAGACTAAGCAAACAATCAAGGTATTTTTCAATGTATAATTTCAGTTACATCACACTATAAACTTACGCTGTAAATTCTGTGACTTACAACTGTGTACTCCACAATCAACTGATGAATGAGCAGTGGTCAGAAAGCTAGTACTTCCAATTAAGCCAGTTGGGCTCTCACCTGGGGTCGTGTGATTTTCAAATTTGCATACCCCAGTCCAAAACCGGCATCTCCACGTCATTTGATATGAGGCACTCTGGTCACAGAACCAAACTTTCTGCATCCAAATTATTAAATCCTTGAAAAAAACCCTGTAAGTTTCAATAAGGATCATTTTTGCAGTACTGAGTCTTAGCAGGCAAAGGCAACTGATTTCAGCGTTTCTTCCCATTTGATTTCATCTCCGATATCAGATTCCCACTGACTTTGACAGATCTACTACCTTGGCTGTTTTGTAATGTCAGGAATTCATGTTCAATTTAAGATTTTCATAAGGAACAACAGATAATTTTCCCTGATTGGAAATCAACATTGGGAAATAGCAGTGAGACAGCTGAATTTCAGCACTTTCGCACCAAGGATGACATATGCAATGCTTGGAACTTTTCTTGATGACTTTGTTTTTGCCGATTTTGTTCAGTTGAAAAATGACAGTTTTTGAGTATTTTAGAGCATGGCGAGAGGCCCTTCAGCCTATTGTACCAGTCTCAGTCATCAAACATCTGGTTTGTAAACACATTTTCCAGCACGTGACTCATCGCCTGGTTTGTTCTAACATTTCAAGTCTTTAGATAAATTGTTATTCAATTTCTTAAGGGCTTAAGTGGAACAAAAACATCTCTGCGAACTAACAGTTCTGAAAGACAAACTCTTTCTCAGAGCCGTTTGTCAGTTTTCTTCATGCTGCTGTGGAAAATGTTTCTGCACTCACATCTGAATTGGTTTACCCTGTTTCCTCCTCAGCTTCCTTCTTCTTTCTATTAAATGGTTTAGACTCCAGTACAGACACGAGGTGCAGGTTGCAGAAGTCACGTGTTTGTACTTTCACTGACACTCTGTCTCAGCGGGAGCTGCAGACCTTCCGCACACTGATTCAGACAGCACTGTCCTTCCTGTGACATGTCCCACGGGGAATGGAAGGATAGGCATCAATTACCCGCTCTTGGAAACGGAGTGACAGTTTTAAAACATTTACAGTGCCCCAGCGAGGAATTGAGCTCCTAACTCCCACATAACATACGGCGACACTAACCACAATTCTACCGAGGACAACATTTTCAAAGGAGACACTTCAGCCCATTGTGGTAATATTTGTCAAAAGCAACTGAGATACGACCCGAATCGTTTAGCCCATAGACTTAAAGGTATTGGCAGAACATATTCACATCTGAATATTCCTTCAGCTTATAAAGGTTGCTACCTCTCTGACCCTTACAGGCAGTGTGTTCCAAATTCAAACACCCGCCGGCCTAAACCGCTTTTCTACCCATCTACTTAAGCCTTTCGTTCTCTTTCCTTAAATCTCTGCCCCCCTGTAATCGTTCTTTCCATCGATGGGAAGCGCTTCTTTCAGTCTACCTTATCTGTACCCCTCACAAACTCCTCTGCACGGTGACAAACAACCCCAGTTTGTCCTGTCTCCCTTCATGACTGAAACTCTTCGGCCCAGACACGATCTGAGTGATTCTCTCCTGCAACTTTCCCAATGCGATCACATCCCTGGACAATTCTAGCAATAAGGCGAATGAACATATTCCATTCTGTAACAGCATCGGTGGGAGCTCTGCAGCATTTATTACCTTCCGGTTTGGAGTCACGTGGACGCCACACCAGATAAGGATGGTAGTTTTCTTCCCTCAAGGAGGTCAGTAAAACAAATGGATTTTTCAGACAACGCATTCTTAATTCTAGGCATTTATTGCATTCATATCCAACCATCGGCGTGGAGTGGTGGGAATCGAACCCGTCTTCACAGAATATTACCTGGTTTTGTTGTGTTAACAATCCAGCGATAACACCACTAGGCTATCGCAGAAAGTTCTCGTGGGGGATCTTTTCCAATAGAGTCTCTTTCCCGCAATTATTCCTTATGCCCTTTTATGGAGCGTCACGCTCCAATATTCTCTGGTCCATGTCAGTGAAAGCTGCCAAAAGAGAATTGATCTCATAGCCATGATAACCAAACGGATCGAATGATTTGAAGGTACCAAGGAAGAGATAGGGGCATGGTCATCCAGCAGCAGTGAGTGCAACGGCACAGACTGGATGGTATCAAGGTGAAAGTATATGTTAGATTGTGAAATGCCGCAGTCAAATGGGACGAGGGACGGAAAAAAGAATGAGGGAGAGTGCGAGGGCGAGACATCTTCGAGAACTTTTGGGTTTAAATCCTGATACATGCAACGCAGAAATATCAGAGAACAAAATTCGATGGAAAACAGATCATCACCTCGGAGAATATTATCTTGTAAAAACGAGTTATTTCTTACCGTGTTTCATCAAAAGTAAAACTTTGAGAGAACTGACCACCATGTTGTGGATTCGAGCTGAGGTCGCTGCAATCACAACGTAGAATGCGAACTACTAAACGGTTACAACATTCCACAGAGCACGCTTGCAAACTACAACCAGTATGGCAGCAGAGGAAATGTCAGGAAGAATGTACAATATCAGGACTTAGCGACAGGCATGTGGTAACGCAGAATGAACCGAATTTTTAACTTTAGTGTCCCCAGAGACTGTGGAGATTCCATGAAAGACAATACTGGAGAATGGAATTAATGAAACTCTCCAAACTCTTGGGAGAGTGCAGAATATTGTTGAAACGTATGTTTCAATAAGATTATAGTTGAACATCGGCTACTTCATTACTTTACACACACAAGGCAGGACCAACTGCTGCATGCAATCATACATAATCCCAGTTCCAGACCCGGAATCAGGGAAACTGTGTGAAGCAGCCACGAAGATCCAATTGGAAATTGGGATGGAATGACGAGAGAGAGGCGCATGTATTTCCGATGTTGGGACAGCTCCTGGTCAAAAGCGGGGCGGAAGGGAATACTTTCCCCCATTTCTGATATTATGATCATAAACTGTAGATGTTGCTGAGACAGCCTATTGGCGAATCTAAAGCGTGTGGAGACTTTAACTTTGGGATGGCAAGGTTCGAAATTTCATCTTCCTGTTTAGATCCAGTTTTTGACATTGACATTAGCATCTGCTTTTGCTCGCATCAGCTCAGAATCAGCTTATTGTTCTCAATAAATACTGCAACCTGGAGAAGGTGATGTTGTGGTTATATAATAAACTAGTCATCCTTGGGGACTCAGACACCGAACTGGTAATGTTAAAGTTCGACGAATAAAACCTGGAATGGAAGCCTGACCTCAGGAACAGAGAACATGACTTTAATTTCCTGCAATCGCATTCATGCACGTCCCTTGCACAGAGGATGCTGCCATCTTTACCCAATCCTGCCTACTTGTGACTCCTGGGCCAGAACAACATAGCTGACCCTTAATCCGAGAATGCCAACCCTGTCAAGAAGCAGGCCATTCGGTCCTTTCAGTCGACACCATCCCTCCGAAGCACATCCTATCAGACCCACACTCCATAGCTATACCGTTCCCCTTTATTTCCCATGGCTGATCCCAGTAACTGCACACCTTCAGACTGTGGGAGGAAACTCACACAAGCAAAGAAAGAATGTGCAAACTGCACACAGTCACACGAGACTGGGATCGAATCCATGACTCTCGTGCAGCGAGGCAGCAGCGAATCAAGATGAACGACAAATGCTGTCCTGACCAGCGACATCCACACCGTGTATGTATATCAGGAAGAATAAAAACACATTCACAACATGTACAACGGGACTTGCGTCTGCGTGGACATGATTTGAACCAATCGTTCATCCTGGGTAGATATAAGGACACCGATATCACAGAGAAACCAACGCAATTACGTGCTGAAGTGGAAACTTAACTACTCAGTCAAACTCGGGACAGACTATTCAACAATCCCGTGTGTGCGACGGGATCAATAAGCAGAATAAACTCCAGAGTAACCAGCAAGATTACATATCCCAGAAGGAGATCAATTGACCTATCAACGCTGCTGTTAATTCAAACCAGCTGCCAGTTTCATAGTGTCAAAGTCATAAACTCACGCAGCATGAAAACAGTCCTATCACTCCTACCAGTTCATACCGAACTTAATGCCAAACTAATCGAGTCGCATCTGACGGCTCTTGTAACTGCTGAGGTTTATTCATGCCCTTGTGATATTATTACTGCATTGTTAATATGAATGCCCAGATATAATTCTGTGAACACGGGTTCAAAACCTGGCATGGCAGATGCTGAAATTTTATTTAAATAAATACCTAGAGTCTAATGATTATGTTGAATCAGTTGTAGATCTGATTCTCTAATGCCTGATAGGGTAGGAAACTGCCATACTAATCTGGTCTGGCTAGCATGTTTCTCCAGATCCATAATATCGTGGTTAATTCTGAACTTCCCTCTGGGCAATACATTGTGTACTAGAAATGAATGAATAGCTTTTGTTAATCCCACTGAAACTTTCCAATTCATTTATCCATCCAAATATCCTGTAAATATTGTAAATGTACTTTCATTCATAATTGCCTCAGGCAGTGAATTGCACACATAAACCATCCTTTGTTTAAAAAAGCCTCTCTTGTCTTACTTTAAATTCTGCTTTTCAATTTAAACATTTGCCGTCTCGTCTTGAAGTCCCCCTCCTTGGAGAAAAGACAGTTCCAGTTAACTCCAGCCGAACTCTCAAAAATTTATAAATTTCTATCAGGTCACCTTTCAAACTCAAGTGCTCGAGTGAAAATATTCTCAGCCAACAGTAGTACTTTTGGTCTGTCAGACTTATCAATACAGTTATGTTTTCAAATGCTACCTGGTCACTGATATGAATGATTTTAGTCTTCAGTTACACAAGTCCTATTGTCACTTGGTATTTCTGGGAGATTTTCTGGCCCTTCCTCCGTGAAGACAGACATAAAGTAACTGGTTAGTTTCCTCCTCCCATTGATTCTGTTCTCCACAATAAATTATCCTGTCCACACATTCACTCTTCCACATTTGGCCTTGCTTTTATTTTCCTTTCAAATATTCATGGCAGTTTTTCATCCCTCTTTTTGTTTCTGGTTAGTTTGTATTCCTGTTCTCTTTATAGTTTACTTATCAGTTTATCAGTCCTCTTTTGTTGCGTCCAAAATTTCAATGAATCCACAATATATGACCCTTTTCTAAAGCACTTTCATAGATCTAATGTAATTTTTAAAATATTTTGTTCACCATCGTTAAGTCACCTTTGACTTTTGCGATTTATGCCTTGGAGGTATGTATGTATATTACAGACCTTACAGTAAATAACATATATTGCCTGTCTTTCATTAAGTCAGTTTAATGTATTTTCCAAATTCTCTAAAGCCAACTTTATTCTCGTAACTTAATGTCTCGCACAACTCAGGTATATACCCGTAATATTTTTTTAAAACTGCTTGCATTCAGACGTCATGTAAAATTCAATATATTAAAATCACTGTTCCCCAAAGTTCCTCAAGAGCAAAGTATTCGATTTGCTCTTCCGATCACACAACACCAATTCCAAAATTGCCTGATCAACAGCTCAGTGATCAACATACTACTAAAGCCACCTGCTCATGAAATCCATTTTCCCAACATTAACATTCACTTGGATAAACACTGGTTAGATTTAACTTCATCATTATTACTGCAGTACCCCAAACCCTATATGTCTAATTTCCTGTTTTATAACATAGCCAACATTTGTATTGCAGCTTTCAAGTTGATACCTAACTCTCATGAATGTTTGCTTCTCCTTGCTGTTTCTAAGATCACCTCAACAGATTCTGGTAATCTGAGTGACGTGGGTTCTGGCGAGTTTAATGGCAGATTCAGGCGAGTTGTTTGGCGAGGCATATCTCAATATGGATATTATTTCACCACATCTTACCTGTTCTTCTCAAGCGGCATTGTAAGAAGTTCTCATGATCTCCCGTTATGCTGGTGTGGTAGAGAAGGACAATGATCTCTCAGCAATGCTGTATATTCGCCCAGAGAGCGGAGACTGCTCTAACCTGGGTGAGAACAATACAGCAGGCTGGTAAAGTGCTGCGGCTGCTGTACAGGATCTTCATGAGATCACATCCGAAATAGTGCACACAGATTTAATCTCTTCACTGTGGAAAGCATGTTGTAATGAACTCAAAGATTGTTCCCTCAACGGACTTCTGCAACAAAGGTGTTAATCATCGAATCTCTCCAGTGTGGAAGCAGGACGTTTGACCCATCGACAACACACTGACTCTCCGAAGACCATCTCATCCAGTCCCCACCACCTACCCCACCTAGTCTTTATAACCTGGTGTTTTCAACAACTGATG
Source organism: Chiloscyllium punctatum (assembly GCF_047496795.1). Lineage (NCBI taxonomy): Eukaryota > Metazoa > Chordata > Chondrichthyes > Orectolobiformes > Hemiscylliidae > Chiloscyllium > Chiloscyllium punctatum. Next base: position 47,763,128 of record NC_092771.1, on the reverse strand, counting down.
CGCCTAGCCTCCACATCCCGGACATTATGGGTAATTTAGCTTGTCCAATCCACCTAAGCTGCACATCTTGGGACTGTGGGAGGAAACTGGGAACTGAAATTGAACTAGGATCGCTGGTGCAGTGAGGCAGCAGTGCTAACCACTGAGCTACCCAGTACGGGCAACAAAACTTGCCTCCATTGTTCAGCCCTTGAAAAGTGACTTTTAAGAAGGGAGATTCCATGATATGGAATCCAGTAAAAGCCATGATATGGAGCCACTGCTTTTGGACTTGCATGTCCTGCTCCTGTTCCTGACCAAGCCGTTGTATATCTCAATGTCCTCCTCCTGTCGCTCAGTGAGAGTTTTGGGGACCTATGGAATCTCCCTGTTCAAATGTCACTTTTCAAGGGCTGAACTATGGACAAGGTCAAAAATCAGACGACACCAGGTTAGAGTCCAATGGGTTTATTTGTAAACACAAGGTTTCCTTGCGCTGCTCCTTCATCAGACGTAAGAGGGAGAGGAAGACCTTAAACACAGAAGGTATAAGGAAAAGACCAAAGAGCTGTACAACTCATGAATTGTACACACTTAAATACTTAATCAGTTAGAATGGAGGTGCGAGTATGATTGGTTAATATTCAAATTGCCGAATTTATTTCAAGTCACTGCCTGGAGATACCTTCATTTATTATCGATGTAAATGAAGCAGCACGTGCGGTCAGGCAATGTATTCTAATCGTGACGCCTTGTTTGGATATTGTGTCTTGACCTGGAGTTAGGCTGGTTTTATTTACAAAGTACGATTTAGAAAATAACACATTGACTGAATGTTTACAAATTGTATGTTTTGGAACAAAATAAAATGCATCTGCAAACACAAATGGGAAAATGCAAATTCAACCCACAGATTTATATGTGCATTCGTGTGTGTGAGTGTGCATATGTGTGCGGGGCGTGTCTATGTGAAGAGGAGAGAGAGACAGTATATGTGAGAGAAAGTGAGGTGGAGTGTGGGTGTGAGTGTGGGAGGGAGAGAGAGTGGTTGTGTGTACATGTGTGCGTGACAGAGTGGAGTACGTGTGTGAAATATGAGAGGGGATAGTGCGAGTGTGTGTGAGGGGCAGAGAGGGAGAATGTGCATCAGTGTATATAATGGGGAGAGTGACAGGGTGTGCGTATCCAGCCTAAGGCACAAACAGATATGGCAACCCTCTGTCTCTGACCTTTGAGCTAATTTTATATCCAACTGACTTTCATATGAACCAACCTTGTTAAACAGATGACCATGCACAATGTTATTCAACGCCTTACTGATGTCCAGATTGACAATGTACACCACTCCATCTGAATTAATCTTTTTAGTCACTTCTTCAAAGAAATCTCAGTCAAGTCAGTGAGACACAATAAAACCATGCTTACTATCCTTAATCAGTCATTACCTTTCAAAATGCGTGAAAATCCGATGACTCATAATCCTCTTCAACAACTTACCCACCACTGACGTCAGGCTCACTACCTTTTCCTTATTACCCTTCTTAAATCCTTTAAGTAATGGCACCACTTTAGCCAACCTTCAGTCTTCCGGCACGCTACTTGTGGCTATTAATAATAGCAAGGGGCCCAGCAATCACTTCCCCAACTTCTCACAGAGTTCTAGCGTACATCAATAAAAGCCAGGACATTTTCCTTCTTTTGCATGTTTTAAGACCTCCAGCAGCTGCTCTGTAATACAGACACTTTCCAAGATGTCACTACTATTTTCCCAAGTTCTCTAACTTCCATATCCTCCTGCACAGTAAATACTGATACAAAATATTCGTTTAGTATCTCCCCCATTTCCTATGGCTCTGCACATGGGCAGCCATGCTGATCTTTAAGGATGTCCTATTCTCTCCACAGTTACTCTTTTGTCCTTGATGTATTTGTAGAATTCCTTTGAATTGTCCTTAACTCTGTTGCCAAAGCAATCACATGTCCCCTTCTTATGCTCCCAATTTCCCGATTAACTATACTCTTGTTGCCTTCAGACTCTTCTCGTGATTCACTTTAAATCAGGGAATTGAGAGGCTAATAATGACTATTCCAATTGTCGGAATAGTCCAGCTGGTTCACTGACACGTTTTAAGGAAACAAACTGCCATTCCTACCTGGTCTGGCCTACAAATGACTCCAGACTCACAGCAATGTGGTTGACTGCTAACTGCCCTCTGGGCAATTAGGGATGGGAAATCGATGCTTGTCTAGCCTGGGACACCTTCATCCTGTGAATGAATTAAGAAAAAATCGTCAATTCCTGCTGTCTATACCTGACATATGCTTCCCGTTTATTCGTGACCAGAGCCTCAATTTCTACAATGCTCCAGCATTCCTTACACGCACCAGCATTACCCTTAATCCTAAGAGTGCCATAATATCTCTGTATTTCTGACATCTCATTTCTGAAGCCTTCCCCTTTACCAACTGACCCCCTTTTCTGAGAATATCTGTCCCAATCGAATTTGCAAAATTATTGGTTAAATCATCAAACTTGGTTTTCAACAATTTAGAAACATAGAAAAATACAGCGCAGTACAGGCCCTTCTGCACTCGATGTTGCGCCGACCGAAGCCTACCTAACCTACACTAGCTCAATAACCTCCATATGCTTATCCAAAGCCCGCTTGAATGACCATAAAGAGGGAGAGTCCACGACTGATACTGGCAGGGCATTCCATGAACTCACAACCCGCTGAGTATAGTATCTACCCCAAACATCTGTCCTATAACAACCTCCCCTTAATTTAAAGCTGTGTCTCTTAGTAACAGCTGACTCCATACACGGAAAAAGGTTCTCACTGGCAAGCCTATCTAGACCCCTAATCATCTTGTACACCTCTATCAAATCTCCCCTAAACCTCCTTTTCTCCAATGAGAACAGCCCCAAGTGCCTCAGCCTTTCCTCATACGATCTTCCTACCATGCCAGACAACATCCTGGTAAACAGCCTCTGCACCTGTTGCAGTGCCTCCACATCCTTCCTGTAGTATGGCGACCAAAACTGTACACAATACACCAGATAAGGCCGCACCAGAGTCATATACAACTGCAACATGACCTCAGGACTCCAGAACTCAATTCCTCTACCAATAAAGCGCAGTACGTGATATGCCTTCTTCACAGCACTATTTACCTGGGTGGCAATTTTCAGAGATCTGTGTACATGGACACCCAGGTCCCTCTGCTCATCCACACTACCAAGTAGCCTACCATTACCCCAGTAATCCATCTTCTTATTACTCCTACCAAAGTGAATGACTTCACACTTAGCTACATTGAATTCCATTTGCCACCTTTCTGCCCAGCTCTGCAACTTATCTATATCCCGCTGTAACCTGCCACATCCTTCTTCACTGTCCACCACTCCACCGACTTTCGTATCATCCGCAAACTTGCTCACCCAGCCTTCAAGCCCCTCCTTCCAGGTCATTTATAAAAATGACAAACAGCAATTCTCCCAAAACAGATCCTTGTGGAACACGGCTAGTAACTGCACTCCAAGATGAACCTTTACCATCAACTACTATCCTCTCTCTTCTTCCAGCCAGCCAATTCCTAATCCAAACCTCTAATGCACCCTCAATGCCATACATCTGTAATTTTTGCAGTAGCCAACCACGGGGTACCTTATCGAACGCCTTGCTAAAATCCATATACACCACATCTACTGCTTTAACCTCGTCCACTTCCTTGGTCACCTTCTCAAAGAACTCAATAAGGCTTGTGAGGCACGACCTGCCCTTCACAAAACCATGCGGTCTATCCTTGATCACATTATTCCTATCCAGATGTTCATAAATCCTATCCCTTACAATTCTCTCTAAGACTTTGCCCACAACAGAAGTGCGACTCACTGGCCTATAGTTACTAGGGCTGTCCCTGCTCCCCTTCTTGTACAAGGGGACCACATTCGCTATCCTCCAGTCTTCTGGCACTATTCCTGTAGACAACGACGACATAAAAATCAAGGCCAATTGCTCCGCTCTCTCCTCCATAGCTTCCCAAAGGATCCTAGGATAAATGCCATCAGGCCCAGGGGACATTTCTATTTTCACCCTTTCCAGTATTCCCCGGACCTCTTCCCTACATACCTCAAAGCCATCCATTCTAACCACTTGTGACTCAATATTCACATCAGCAACAATGTCCTGTTCCTGAGTGAATCCTGACGAAAAGTATTGATTTAGTGTCTCTCCAATCTCCTCTGCCTCCACGCAGAACTTCCCACTCCTATCGTTGACTGGACCGATACCTACCCTAGTCATCCTTTATTCCTGACATACCTATAGAAAGCCTTAGGGTTTTCCCTAATCCTACCAACCAAGGACTATTCATGTCCCCTTCTCGCTGCTCTTAGCTCTCTCTTTAGATCCTTCCTGGCAACCTTATAACCCTCAATCGCCCCAACTGAACCTTCACGCCTCATCTTTACATAGGCCGCCCTCTTCCCTTTCACAAGGGATTCCAAATACTTATTAAACCACGTCTCCCTCACAAGACCTTTTCCTTCCTGCCTGACTGGTACATACTTATCAAGGACACCCAATAGCTTCTCCTTGAACAAGCTCAACATATCATTTGTGTCCTTCCCTTGAAGCCTATTTTTCCAATCCACACATCCTAAGTCATACCTCAACGCATCATAATTTCCCTGTCCCCAGCTATAACTCCTGCCCTGCAGTGCACACGTATCCCTCTCCATCACTAGAGTAAAAGTCACCGAGTTGTGGTCACTGTCCCCGAAGTGCTCACCTACCTCCAAGTCTAACACCTGGCCTGGTTCATTACCTAGAACCAAATCCAGTATGGCCTCACTCCTTGTTGGATTGTCTACATATTGTGTCAGGAAACCCTGCTGCACACATTGGACAAACACCGACCCATCTAACGAACTCGAGCTATAGCTTTCCCAGTCAATATCTGGGAAGTTAAAGTCCCCCATAACAACCACCCTACTACTTTCAGTCTTCTCCTGAATTATCCTTGCAATACTTTCCTCTACGTCTCTCGGACTATTAGGAGGCCTGTAGAAAACTCCTAACAGGGTGACCTCACCTTTCCTATTTCTAACCTCAGCCCAAACTACCTCAGATGGCATGTCTTCCTCCATCTTCCTTTCCACTGCTGTTATACTATCCTTGACAAGCAATGCCACACCTCCCCCTCTTTTACCCCCACCTCTGTCCCTACTAAAACATTTAAACCCTGGAACCTGCAATAGCCATTCCTGTCCCAGTTCTACTCACGTCTCTGTAATGGCCACAACATCGAAGTCCCAGGTACCAACCCGCGCTGCCGGTTCACCTACATTATTTCTTATACTTCTGGCATTGAAGTATACACACTTCAAGCAACCATCCTGTTTACCAGCACCCTCCTTCGAGATCGATTCCTTGTTCCTAACCTCCCTACACTCAAGGTCCTGTACCCTAAAGCTACAGTCCAGGTACCCATGCACCTGCAGAGTTAGTTTAAACCCTCCCAAAGAGCACTAGCAAACCTCCCCCCAAGGATGCTGGTGCCCCTCAGGTTCAGGTGGAGACCATCCTGTTTATAGAGGTCCCACCTTCCCCAGAAAGAACCCCAGTTGTCCAGAAACCGGAGTCCCTCCCTCTTGCACCATCCCTGTAGCCACACATTTAACTGTTCTCTCTCCCCATTCCTCGACTCTCTATCACGTGGCATGGGTTAGATCAGAGACAACAACTCTGTTCGTTCTCGCACTGAGCTTCCTGAAAGCCTGCCTAACATCCTCACTCGTCTTCCTACCTATGTCGTTGGTCCCAACGTGGACCACGACCTGGGGCTGCTCCCCCTCCCCCTTAAGGACCCGGAAAACACGATCAGAGGCATCACGTACCCTTACACCTGGGAGGCAACCTACCAAACGTGAGTCTCTGTCTCCCCCGCAAAACCGCCTATATGTGCCCCTCACTGTTGAGTCCCCAATAACTATCGCTCTACCTTTCTCCGCCCTTCCCTTCTGAGCAACGGGGACAGGCTCCGTGACAGAGGCCTGAACCTCGTTGCTTAACCCTGGTAAGTCTTCCCCCCCACATGTATCCAAAACGGTATACTTGTTACTGAGGGGAGCGATCGCAGGGGGTCCCAGCACTGGCTGCTTCCTCCCAGTCCCCCTCACTGTCACCCATTTGACTATAACTTTCGAAGTAACTACTTCCCTAAAGCTCTGATCTATGACCACCTCTGCCTCCCGAATGATCCGTTGTTCATCCAACTCCAGCTCCAGTTCCCTAACACGGTCTTGGAGGAGCTGGAGATGGGTGCACTTCCCGCAAGTGTAATCAGCAGGGACGCTAATGGCTTCCCTCACCTCAAACATCTTGCAAGAGGAACATTGCACTGCCTCCGCTGCCATCCCTCTAAAAGGTAAACTTTAAAAAGAAAACTGGATCTAATGAAACAAACAAGCAGAACTTTAAGTTTTAGACGTGGTTCATCTTTTTCCATCTCTATTTTAAAACTAATAGAATTATGTTGACTTGCCATAAAGTGCTCCGCCACTAATATATCAACCACCACTCCCCACTGCCTTATGTCACAAGGGTAAGGTGACGTTTAGCTCCTTCAGTGTGATGGAGAGCATTGGTCAAGCTGCTGCAGCTTTGTAACTGGGATTGGGGTCAGCAGATTCTTCGACTCATTGGGTTGATTCTAACAATAATTTGTCTCAGTGACATTTTCATTGAGTGTGACAGAGGGATGTTCTGCACGAGGCTGAGCTAGTTTCCTGGTGCTATCTTCTCTAACTCAACAAATTATCGACACACCTCACCCCATGGCATCCCTCTCATTTAATGCCAGCCCGATTCTCCCACCCATCATGGCTGTAGGTACTCAGGATCGCCCGTATATCCCTGGATATTCTGTGACACCTGGCACTGGTGCCGTCTTTAAAAGGCCAATGGGCACACGATTGAGCATTCGCTGTTTGGAGCTGCCCTGCACAGGTTACCCCGAGCATGGCAGATAAGTGGCAAATACGCCACGGTTTGTCGACGGGGCACCGAGGTCCCGGTGGATGGACTAGTACAGACAAGGACCATTCTCTTCCCGGTGGGGGCACACCACCAGACCCACCGAGCATGGTCTGAGCACAGTGCAGTATCTGTGGTCTGAAGGAATGTCCAGTAATGCAGGACAAGCATCAATAACTTTCCCTTCTCTGTCACGAAAAAGCTCAGCTTATACTGCCTGCTCCCTCACACTCACTGTATATCTGCTTTCGCACCAAACCCCGATCAAGGCTCATGCTCCACACTCTCACTGCTGCATGTAGCATCATCCCTCTCTCTTTCCCCTCTACTATATCTCCCTCACTAATAGCACTGCATGGATACAACACTGTTTACTGACTCGCTCTAGACACACCACCATGTCCCACCTGCACACCTCACCCCCCCCACCTACTCCAACGCTTTCAGCATTGTCACCTAATCCTACCCTCACTCCATCCTTCCCCGTCTCCTATTCCAGAAGAAACAGCTTTGACTAGGACAGAAAGTGCCAAGCCGGGTGGTGGAGTGTCCGATATCCATCTACCCCGCAACACTCTGTACCTGTGAGCCTGCATTTACCTCTGTGAGTATCTATACGTGGGTGCAGGTCTGACAGTCTCTGTGGTGTTTAAAACGACACAATCTCTCCCTCAGCTGGCCTCCCCAAACTACTGCAGTGACAATGACAGAGGGTGATAACCTTCGAGTATTCAATCTGGGAGGGAGAGACGGCAGCAGCTTACAGCACCATCCAAACAAACAGCACGATCAACACACACACACACACACATAAAACACACACGCACACACACACATAAAACACACACACACACACACACACACAGACATACACACAATGCTGGTAGGTGGAGGGTTGTAAATATACTTGGGCTTTTCAGAATGAAAATGCTCACCTCTGAGAGAACCATTTTATCGGGAGATTAGATGAATTTATTTCTCGTTCTGTGACTTGTAAGGCTTAAATTTACGTAAGAAAGTATTGAGAAGTCCTGGAAAAGGCCCAGTAGTGCTGGTAATGACGCAGGAACAACATCACTTAGTATCAGACAAAACGGCTCTGCGTTTCCAAACATATTATTTGAAAAATCAAACGGCCATGCAATTTGAGAAATTCACAACAAAGGATTTATTATCTTCTCAGAGTTAAAAACTGTGGCACCGATGCAGTGGTGTGGGGAGGCCAGCAGAAGAAGGTATTGTATGAATCTAATCACAAAACTCTGAGTCGAGCACTACTGCCTCACAGCACTAGGCACCCGGGCTCGTGTCCACCCTCAGGCGACTGTCTGTGTGGAGTTTCACATTCTCACCGTGTCTGCGTGGGTTTCCGCCGGATTCTTGTGTTTCCACCCACAGTCCAAAGGTGTGGATGTTAGGTGAATTAGACATGCTAAATTGTCCATAGTGCCAAAGGATTTGTAGGTTAGGGGCATTATTCATGGGTAAGCATAGCATAGCATTTGAACGGGTCTGGGTGGGTTACTCTTCGAAGGGTCAGTGTGGACCTGTTGGGTAGAAGGGCCTGTTTCCACACTGCAGCAATTCTATGAACTCCATGACCAACAGGGACAGACGGGGAAAGAGGAGGAGGAGGAAGATTTTGATTCCAAGTTCAATATATTTATTTCAAATACAACATTGCACAGAGATGCAGTCAGAGGTACACGCAAACTGAGATACTGACACTAACACACATAACACAGGCCCACAGAGATACACACGTAGATATGGACATTTCCACACAAACATAACCCCATATAGAGGAACACACGATCTTTAATACAGAGACATATACATTTTTTCATGAATAAGCTATCATTGGTTAGTCGGAGAAGGCAGGAGAATGGTGTTCAGAAATATTTTAACCATGGTCAAATGTCATGGCAGAAAAGATGGGCTGAATGGCCTTATTCTTTCCAGTGTTCATTTCTTATATGATCTTTCCTGGAATTGTCTTTCCATGAGGTCAGTGGAAACTGGACTTGATAAGTATTTGGTTTAGGAGAGTTAATGGGAATGTAGACAAGTTTGAGGGGCTGAGTGGTCGATATCTGTTTCTAATTGTCGACTCCTTATATATCAAAAGAGTGGTGATTGGTTTGAGGGGAAGACATTTTGAGAATAAGGACCTTTCCATTTCAGACTCAGATAGGGATGCTCCCTTCTCTTTAGGGTTTTGTAATCTGTGGTGTTCTCATCCCTAGGGAGCAGTGAAGACTGGATTACAGAAAACACTCAGGGTTGAGTTCCGGAGAACTTTGATGAACTGGAGACTCCATGTTTATTGGGAACAGACATGAAATGATGTTTAGTTACAATCACATCAACAATACACATTCTGAATGGGTCAGCAGGCTCAAGGGGCTGAATGGCCAGCTGTTGCTCCTAACCCATGTGTTGTTCTCTCAAGCACTCTGTAATGTTACAGAGGTTAAGAAAGATCACATTCAGCCAGTCAGCATCGTTATAATGAGACAGGAGGAGACCATTCTGCCCTCTCAGGATTTACACATGAATAGATTGAAGTCATTCAGCCCACTAAGTACATTACACAGTGTAGGATGAGGCCATCCAACCTTTCTAGCTTGCTACCCAACAACAGGGGAAACCCAGTTAACTATCAAGGAATAAGCATTCGCGATGTTCAGGTTGTAAAGTTGTAACTGTGTGGAGTTCCTCCGGGATAAATGTGAGATTGTCAACTATTTGGAATCTATACCAATGACTTGGATGAGAGGACTGATTGGCTTGAAGTTCAGTTAGCTCATTCACCAAGATAGTCATTTAACTGGACATGGAGACTTTGCAATGGGATACAGACAGGAGGGTTAGTGATCAAAATCTTGGCGGAAAGCAGTATAATGTTGGTTAAGAGAAGTCAGTGCTGTGTTGAACAGAGAAAGTAACAGTAACCGACTTAAATGGAGAGAAAATTGCAGAACTCATTGGTACAGAAGGATTATTGCATTCCGGTACATGAGCCACAAAAACCTCATCAGCATATTCAGCCAATAATTAGAAAAGGATATCGAATCTTGCTGTTTTATGTAAAGTCTATCGGGTATAACCATTAGGATGTATTACTGCATTTGTACATGACAATGCTGAGACTACGTCTGCTGCATTGTGTCTAGTAATGATCCCGTAAACTGAAAGAAAATGTGCAAAGGTTTTAGAAGCTTTTCACTGATGTTTCACTTTACTCCTTGCCAGAACGAAGGCCTGATGGAATTATAGTGTCATACAGCACGTAAACAGACCTTTCAGTCCAGCTTATCTGCACCGACCAGATATTCTAATCTGATGTAGTAATCTTTGCCAGCATTAGACCCATAATGCTCTAAAATGGTTCTTATTCACATACCCATCCATTGCCTCGTAAATGTTGTAATTGTACCAGCCTCCATCACTTTCGTTGCCATCTCATTCCGTACACACACTACCCTCTGTGTAAAAAGGTTACCCCTTCTGGTACCTTTTTAATCTTGACCCTCTCACCTTAAATCTATGCCCGCTGGTTTGGACTCCTCCGACCTTGGAAAATAACCATATTCATTCCCCTCATGGCCTCTACAAGGTCAGGCCTGAGAATGCGAGATGTTCACATTGAATCACAATGTGCACTAAGGAGAGTTTATTGGGCTTAGCTGAAGAATGAGAGAATAAAATTTAGGATTTAATTGAATAAAACAATATATTCATTTTAGCACAGTACTTTGAAGACATGCATTTATTGTACAATAATTATGAAGCCACATATAAAAATATTTTCAAATGATAAATTACCAATCACTCCTAAATGGAGCAGGTAACAGGGATGTAGTATGCAATCAGGGGAATGTTTAACCAGACATTACGTGGTTCAATTTGGTGTTCAGGTAACAGTAATATATGATTCAGCTCAGAGAGGAAGAAAACGTAACTTGTTTAAACAGCCACAGCCATTGATCCATCACTTGTTCGTCTCGACAATAACATACAGAACATAGAACATGGAACAATACAGCGCATAACAGGCCCTTCGGCCCTCAATGTTGTTCCGACCTGTGAACTATTCTCAGCTCGTCCCCCTACATTATCCTAAAATCATTCATGTGCTTATCTAAGGATTTAAATTTCCCTAATGTGGCTGAGTTGACAACATTAGTAGGTAGTGCATTCCATGCCCTTAACACTCTCTGCGTCAAGAACCTGCCTCTGACATCTGTCTTAAATCTATCACCACTAAAATTGTAATTATGCCCCCTCGTACAAGCTGACGTCATAATCCTAGGAAAAAGACTTTCACTGTCTACTCTATCTCATCCTCCGATCATATTGTATGCCTCTATCAAACCCCCTCTCAGCCAATCCACATAAGACCTTCCCTCCAGACCAGGAAACATCCTGATAAATCTCCTCTGCACCTTTTCCAATGATTCCACATCCTTCCTGTAATATGGGGACCAGAACTGTACACAGTATTCCAAGTGTGGTTGCACCAGCGTTTTGTATAGTTGCAACATGACATTGCAGCACCCGAAATCAATCGCTCGACAAATGAAACCGAACACACCATATGCCTTTTTAACAGAGAACAGAAAATCTATCATCTTTCCCACTGATGGAGGGTTCCTTTTAAGGATTCATTGGAATCTCCCCGCTGCCAGCAGAGAAGTGAATTCAGCCATGTCCAAGTATTCCAGGAAGAAACCCTATTGCCATCAGCGTCTGTGAGGCAGAATAACAATTAAAACCACCTCAATTTTCCTTTTGCCATGAATTTAGCTATTGTCTGGACAAAAGTCTTCCGAACTAATATTCTGCAGAGTTTTCTTTTCTGTTTACTTTCTGACTTATGTGTGTGTGTCTCCGATTTATAGGAAAATAAAGAATGATACACATATCGTCAATGTCCAAACTATATGTCATTTATTCTTTCCATCGTTTTTTGAGTAACTTTGCTTTTATTTTAGATTAATTATTTTTACAAATTTAAGAAACATGTCTGACATGTTCCTAACACTGTACCTAACACAGTCTGAGACTGATATCATTTGCCACCTCACACACATCTTTACACTGATAATTTGTCGTGACCTATGGAGTAGATGGACGAGAAAATGATACAATGACTCTCCAACCTCAGTAGGAACAGGGATAAGGAAAAATTCTGTAAGGACCGTTTGAGTTGGAATTCTCTTCCCCACAGGTCTGTGGTACCTGTGTGTTTGTATTTATTCAAAATTGTGTTAGATGGGCAATTTAGCATGGTCAATCCACTGAAAGTCTTTAACCTGTGGGAGGAATCTGGCGCACCTGGAGGAAACACTTGCAGATGGGGGAGAATGTGAAAACTCTATAAACATAGTCTTATAATGGAAGCAAACCGGGCCCCTGGTACTGTAAGACAGTCGTGCGAACCACTGACACACCATGCTCCCCTCCCCCTCCCCCCAAACCGGGCCCCTGGTACTGTGAGACAGTCGTGCTAACCACTGACACACCATGCCACCCCCACCCCGCTCCCCCCAATGAATCACTGTGCTAGGGAATACTGGGGAAAATGCAAATCTGTGATATAAACAGAAATCAGTGGCAAAACACTGCAGATGAACCAGTATCTGGAGTGAGAAACAGAGTTAGAATATTAATCCTTATAATTCCCTATTGGGAAAAACTCATATTCGACTCAATAAGTTAAATCTGTTTCTCTCTGCTCAGAACCTGTTAAGGATTTACAACACTTTCAACTTCCTTAGTCTTTTGTACTGTGGATATTTGTCTGGTCTGAAAGGGAACAGTGAAGCTGCCATTTCTGTTGGCTCTCGAGTATTTGATTATGGCTTCTGAATGAAAAATTTTAAAATATGAGAATGACAACCGTTATGCCTAATGAAAATGCTGATCTCCGTGGCACTGACATCACACAATCAATCATATGTAAGTAACTAACTGAATTAACAATTCCAATTGTTATCAATGTCTTGTCGTGCTCCTGATGTCACTGGCATCATACTCATCCAGCAAGGTCATACCTTTCCAAAACTTTAGATAGGAGTGTGCAAACATAAAATATCCTGTTTTTTTTAACAGGACATATTCATCCAGGGTTTTGGAAGGCACTAGCAAGGACAGAGATTATTTGTCGTTACCAGTAGCTCCGGAAAAGTTGCCAGAGAGCTGCCTACTTGAATCTCTTCAATACAAGTAATGCAAATCCACACAGAGCTGTTGTAGGGACATTCCAAGATTTTTTAAAAAATACTTGTGAAGGAAGAGCAAATTAGTTCCTCGTCAATATGATATGCAACTTTGAAGATAACGTGCAGAGACTGATTTTTCCATTGTTCCCATTTCCATTGCAGATTTTTCTCTAATTACCATTAACCAGTTTTGCTCAGGGTCTTTGATTCCATCCTCAGTCTAGTCCTGTTTCGATTGAAACGGAAGACACTCTGATCTCAGCTTAAATTACATGGGAAGATCAGTTGAAAGAATAAAGAGCAAAAGACAAGAACGTTGTTTGTTAGAACAATGTCCTCATAATATTCAAAAGAAAATTGATACATCGTCTTACGATTCTGTCAGAAGTTGTTTGTCCTGTTGGTGATGAGGCTGTTTGGTTAAACATTGTGTCAGACGGACAGGAAGAAGCGCCAATCTGTACCAATACTGAACAAAACTATCCTATATACGGTGCATCAGACAGTGGCAAACATGCTATTGTCTGTTGCTGTTGGACATTGATCATTCCAAACACACCATTCACTGATGACCAGTGGAAGCACATAAATCAGCAGATTCCAGCATCTACTGTGAGAGCAAAAAGGGACAGGGAGGGTCAGGGGACGAGGTGTGACATATGGAGCGAGAAGTGTAAAGGGAGATGGTCAGTGGAAGGGTATGTAGCATCAGAATGGGCGATGTAAGGGAAGTAGGAGGGTAAACATCGAATAATAAGGGAGGATGAGATGTGCCAGAAGGCGCATCAGAGGCAGAAAAAGCATAGAGCTGGATAAGTGAGATTGATGGACAATCAAACATCACTGTTCAGGATAATTGGGATGTGGTTTCCTTTGAAAATTAAGAAAAGATTTCTCATACTTTTTTTATTAACACTTGATTCTTGTTCATAATATACATTCACTCTGCATTTCTGCATCTCCATCAAATGCAGACAGCATTTTCTTTTTCCCCAATGCATTATTGCAACATGATGTCACTTTTTGAAACAATATTCAGAAAAATGGGTCCTTGTTCTGTTAATTTGCTTCCAATCCAACGTAGAAATGAGAATGCGAATTGATCTTCTATAGTGTGTTTATAATGTAGAAATTCATTTGATCTTTAGCCTCATCACTCTGGCTCTTTCAAAAAAATTAAGGAATGATCCTGCGTCCATCCTGCAGATGAAAAGAAAAATCTTCAGCTCTGATTATTGTAGCAAATTTGTTACAGAATAGGCTGCAGGTCCACATCATATTGAACTGTCGCAGAGCACAGTGCCAAAAGCTAGTCCAAAATTAATGATATACAAGTCTTATGAATAATACATGCAGAGGGATGGTATGTAAAATCAGAATTCAGCTCCATGTCCAAAATATTATTTGTGGCTTCCTCATAAAAGACCTCAACTGCATCACGCTGTAAATTCACCAAAATATGAAAATCAAAATACTGGAATGCCCAATTCTTCCTCTGCAACAGATCTGTAGAACACGTAGAAAATCAAGGTTTGTATCTGATATTCATAAATAGAACATAGAACATTACAGCGCAGTACAGGCCCTTCGGCCCTCGATGTTGCTCCGCCCCGTCATACTAATCTGAAGCCCATCCCATCTATACTATTCCATGTTCGTCCATATGCCTGTCCAATGACGACTTAAATGCAATTAAATTGGCGAATGTACTACTGTTGCAGGCAAAGCACTTCATACCCTTACTACTCTGAGTAAAGAAACTACCTGTGTCATCTGTCTTATACCTATCTCCCTCACTTTAAAGTTGTGTCCCCTCGTGTTTGCCGTGCCCATACTTGGAAAACGCCTCTCCCTGTCCACCCTATCTAACCCTCTGATTATCTTGTGTGTCTCGATTAAGTCACCTTTCCACCTTCTTCTCACTAACGAGAACAGCCTCAAGGCCCTCAGCCTTTCCTCGTTAGACGTTCCTTCTATACCAGGCAACATGCTAGTAAATCTCCTCTGTACCCTTTCCAAAGCTTCCACATCCTTCTGAGAATGTAGTGACCAGAACGGTACACAGTACTCCAAGTGTCGCTACACCAGAGCTTTGTACAGCTGCAGCATAACCTCTTGGTTCCAGAACTCAATCGCTCTACTAAAAAAAAAAGACCAAAACACGGTATTCCTTCTTAACAACCCTGTCAATCTGGGTGGCAACTTTCAGGGATCTGTGAACATGGACATCGAGATCTCTCTGCTCATCCACACTCCCAAGAATCTTACTATTAGCCCAGTACTTTGCATTCCGATTACTCCATCCAAACTGTATCACCTCACACTTGTCCACATTAAACTCCATTTGCCACCTCTCAGCCAATCTCTGCATCCTATCTATGTCTCTCTGCAACCTACTACATCCTTCGTCACTATCCACAACTCTGCTGACCTTAGTGTCGTCCACAAATTTACTAACCCACCCTTCTAAGCTGTCATCCAGGTCATTTATAAAAATGACAGACAACAGTGGATCCAACACCAACCCTTGCAGTATGCCGCTAGTAACTGGACACCAAGATGAACATGTTTCATTAACTACAACACTTTATTTTCTTTCAGCAAGCCAATTAGTGTTCCAAACTGCTGTGTCTCCCATAATCCCATTCCTTTGCATTTTCTACAATAGCCTACTGTGGGGGACCTTATCGAACGCCTTGCTGAAATCCAATTCCACCACATCAACCAGTTCACTCTCATGTACCTGTTTGGTCACTTTGTCAAAAAAATCAATAATATTCGTTTGACACGACCTACCCTTCACAAAACCGTGCTGACTGCCCTGATCAGATTATTCTTTGCTAGATGGTTATAAATTCTATCTCTTATAACCTTTCACAACACTTTACCAGCAACTGAAGTGAGACTCACTGGTCTGTAATTACAAGGGTTGCCTCTCCTACACTTTATGAACAAGGGAACCATACTTGTTATCCTTCAGTCCTCAGGCATTATTCCTGTAGACAATGATGATTTGAAGATCAATGCTAAAGCGGGCAATCTCTTCCCTTGCTTCCCAGAGGATCCTAGGATAGATCCCATCCAGCCCAGGGGACATGTCTATTTTCACACTCTGCAGCATTTCTAATATCTCTTTCTTGTGAACCTCAATCCCTTCTCGTCTAGATGCAAGTATTTCTGTATCTTCCTCGCCAACATTTTCATTTTCTATAGTAAACACTGTCGAAAAATATTTATTTAGTGCTTCCCCTGTCTCCTCTGACTCCACACACAACTTCCCACTATTATCCGTGATTGACCCTAATTTAACTCTTGTCATTCTTTTATTCATGACATACCTATGGAAAGCCTTAGGATTCACCCTGATCCTGTCTGCTAACAACTTCTCATGTCTCCTCCTGGCTTTTCTGAGCTCTCTTTTTAGGTCTTTCCTGATTTCCTTGTAAACCTCAAGCGCCCTAACTGAGTTATCACATTTTGTCCTAACATAAGCCTTCTTCTTGTTGTTGTCCAGGGATTCCACTTCCTTAGTAAACCACGGCTCACGCGTTCCAAATCTTCCTCCCGGCCTGACAGGTACATACTTATCTAGGACACACAGGAGCTTTTCCTTGAATAAGCTCCACATTTCTAATGTGGTCATCCCCTGCAATTTTCTTCCCCATTCTATGCTTCATAAATATTTCCTAATTGCATCGTAATTTCCCTTCTTCCACCTGTAACTCCTGCTCTGTGGAGTACACCTATCCATTTCCATCACTAAAGTAAACCTGACAGAATTATGATCGCTGACTCCAAAGTGCTCACCTACTTCCAAATCTAACACCTGGCCAGGCTCGTTGCCCAGTACTAATTCGAAAGTGGCTTCTCCCCTTGTCGACCTGTCTACATACTGTGTGAGGAAGCCCCTCTGCACACAATGGACAAAAACTGATCCATCTATGGTACTCGTACTGTAGTGATCACAGAAAATATTTGGATAGTTGAAGTCCCCCATGACAACTACCCTGCCTGTCTCACTCCGATCGAGAATCATCTTTGCTATCCTTTCCTCTACATCTCTGGGACTATCCGGAGGCCTGTAGAAAACTCCCAGCATGGTGACTTCTCCTTTCCTGTTTCTAACCTCAAAACATACTACCTCAGTTAACGAGTGCCCAAACATCATTTCTACACCTGTAATATTGTCCCTGATCAACAATGCCACACCTCACTCTCTTTTACCATCTTCTCTGTTCTTACTGAAACATCTGAATCCTGGAACCTGCAACAGCCATTCCTGGTCCTGCTCTATCAATGTCTCCGTAATGGCCACAACATTGAAGTCCCAGGTATCGACCCTCACTGCCAGTTCAACCACATTATTTAGGATGCTCCTCACGTTGAAGTACACACACTTCCAACCAGGTTCTCGCTTGCCAGTGTCAGAGAATTGACTTTGGAACTCCCTACTCTCATCCTCATCTGTACCTGTCCTACAATTTTGGTTCCCATCCCCCTGCTGTATTAGTTTCAAACCACCTTAATAGCTTTAGCGAATTTCCTACCTAGAAAACACGCCTGTGTTTTAGATAAAGACCATCTTGCTTGTAGAGGT
The DNA here is from genome assembly GCF_047496795.1 of Chiloscyllium punctatum. Classification (NCBI taxonomy): domain Eukaryota; kingdom Metazoa; phylum Chordata; class Chondrichthyes; order Orectolobiformes; family Hemiscylliidae; genus Chiloscyllium; species Chiloscyllium punctatum. The sequence continues at coordinate 47,745,285 of NC_092771.1, read as the reverse complement.
CCCACCTACCCCAGAGAGAGCTCCAATTACCCAAAAACCCGAAACCCTCCCTCCTGCACCATCTCTGTTGCCACGTGCTCAACTCCTTTGTCTCCCTATTCCTCACCAAACTAGCATGTGGCACGGGGAGCAAACCAGAAAAAACAAGTCTGTCTGTCCTAGCTCTAAGTTTCCATCCTGGCTCCCTGAGTGTCTGCCTCAAGTCCCCATCTCTCTTCCGACCTATATCATTGTAGCCAATGTGGATCAGGACTTGGGGCTACTCTCCCTCCCCCCGAAGAATCCCAAAAACACGATCAGAGACATCACGGACCATGGAACCGGGTGGCAACGCACCAACCGTAAATCCCTCTTGTCCTATCTGTCCCTTAAGTATCGAGTCCCCAATAACTACTGCTCTGCTCCTCTTCCTCTTCTTTTCTGAGCAGCAGGTTCTCCACTGCTTTCCCCTGCTATGTCTTCCCCCCCAACAATATCCAAAACGGTAAACTTATTGTTGAGGGGAATGGCCACAGGGGATCCCTGCATTGCCTGCCGCTTCTCTTTCTGTCCCCGAACTGTCACCCCTCTGTCTTTTCCTTTTATCTGGTGAGTGACTACCTCTATGTAAGTCCTGTCAATAAACCCCTCTGCCTCCCGAATGATCCGAAGTTCATCCCACTCCAGCTCCAGTTCCCTAACGTGGTTTATGAGGAGCTGGTGTTGGGTGCACTTCCCACGGATCTAGTCAGCAGGGACACTAGTGGTGACGCTTACTTCCCACTTCCTGCAAGAGGAAAATTCCATTGCCCTAAACTCCATTCCCACTATTCTAACTCCCGAAGTGACTACTAAAAAAAAGGATTCAGAAATTACATAGTTACCTTGCCTTGTCAATCTGGCTCCCACAACATTATTTCAGGTGGGAGGAGGAGGATCGGTGGGAGATACTACCCGAGTAGTGTCTCGGGCAACGAAACCACGCAAATATAAACTGTTCTACTTACCCTTCCCAGAAGTCCTTTGCTCGCTCCTCCGTTGCTGGCCTAAAGGTAAGAAGTTTGAACATACTTACCGGCCTTCCTGACAATCACCTTGCACCAACGTCACCTCCTCCTGGCTCCCACCTCTCGCTGCTCCTTACTGGAGATGATATTAATGTGGGAGATGGGGAAATGGGGTGGTGGGGGTGGGGTGGGGAGAATGATAAACAATGTTGTGGTTGATACAACGATAGGCCGGATGGGTCACAGTGAGGAGGAATGTGTGAGGTTACAGGAGGGAACACAGTGATTGTTCAGATGGCCAGGTTAATGACCAATAAAAGATAGCACTGAAATTTGTGAGATGCTGCACTTTGGAAGAAGTAACAAGGCAAGAGAGAACTCAAACCATGAAGACAGGCTAGTCTTGCTTTTGGAGCAGAGAAGGGTGAGGGGTGAAACTGACAGAGGTGTATAAGAGTATGAGAGGTATGGCCAGAGTGAACAGACAACAGCTGTTCCCCTTAGTCAAAGGGTCTTACACAAGGGACACATGTTTGAAGCAAAAGAAAAGATATTGAGAGCGGATTTGGGGAATCCGTTTTGAACCCAGAGGATGGTTTGTGTCTGGAATGCATTGCCAGGGAGGATGGTTCAGGAAGGTAACATCACAAACTTTATAAAACACTAGCATAAGCACTGGATGGTGCAGACTCTATTGGCCTTGTCTTTATACATGATTCCATGTGGTGGCAGCCATGAAAGCTCTGATCCATTCTGAAGCACCAACCAACGGTACTTGTTGGTTTGTTCTGGCGAGCTGTGCTCAGTAAGTGGCGAGATAACAAATCAACATCATCCCATGGAGTATCAGCACTTACTCAACCTAGGACAGCTCAGCCATCTGTTAATATATCCAGGATAATCTCATGCTCAGTGCAAGCATCGTCCCTCCAAAGCAATAACATAATTCCAACTGTTTGATATCATTATTTTAAAGACACCAATAACATAGACACACAGACTTCCCTTCATTACTACACAGACTTGTACCTGTAAGGTTGCTATTTCTCAGAAAAGTTATAAACGCCATCCTATATGTTTGCTTTGACAATGAGTCAGTTGTTCCTGTTTTCCTGCGAGCTGTTCATTACAGCATGATGGCTTGTGTAACACTCCATCCACCACCAGTAATATTTACTCCCAGCTAACCCAGCACAAGATGTGTTGCTGGCACTCCCTCCCACCAGCCACTTGGACGGACCAACATCAACTGGACTGGAACGTCTCAAAGGCAATTAATACTGGTCTAGCTCATTTAAAATTCCAAATGAATTGAAACGCCAATCAGATTTTATATAATTATTGAAAAACGTAGAGTCTTTTTTTATTCATCTGATGAGTTTGCCACTGTCTTTATCATTGTGGTATCTATGTCCATGAAACCATTTTGTACACATATTAAAAGAACAAAAAACGCTCAGGTCACAGATAAAGTCGCAAAATCATCGAGATATATAGCATAGAAATTGACCCTTCAGTCTAACCTGTCCATGTCGACCAGATATCCCAACCCAATCTCGTCCCACCTGCCAGCACCCGGCCCATATCCCTCCAAACCTTTCCTATTCATATATCATCCAAATGCCTCTTTAATGTTGCAATTGTACCAGCCTCCAACACTTCCTCTGGCCGCTCATTCCATACACGTGCCACTCTCTGTGTGAAAAAGTTGCCCCTGACATCTCTTTTCAATCTTTCCCCTCTCACCCTTAACCTATGCCATCTCGTTCTGGACTCCCCAACCCCAGGGGAAAAAAGTCTTTGTCTAGTTATCCTATGCATGCCCCTCATAATTTTATAAACCTCTATAAGGTCACCCTTCAGCTTCCGACGCTCCAGGGAAAACAGCCCCAGCCTGTTCAGCCTCCCTCTGTAGCTCAGATCCTCCAAACCTGGCAACATCCTTGTCAATCTTTTCCGAACCATTTCAAGTTTCACAACTTCTTTCCGATAGGAAGGCGACCAGAATTGCACGCAATATTCCAACATTGGCTAACTAATGTCCTGTGCAGCCGCAACATGACCTCCCAACTCCTGTAAGCAATACTCTAACCAACGAAGAATGCATACCAAACGCCTTCTTCATTATCCTATCTACCTGCGACTCGACTTTCAAGGAGCTATGAACCTGCACTCCAAGGTCTCTTTGTTCAGCAACACTCCCTAGGAACCTACCATTAAGTTTATAAGAAGATAGTTCAACTTTTAAGCAAAAATGGCCAGGGCATAGTAGGCTACATGTCTTCAGGTAACTGGGAATAATTTACATTGATGTTTTCTGGCTGGCGTAGATGTATTAGGCTGAAGGCCCTATTTATATGCTGTATGACTATCACTTTAATTGTTGAAAACAAAGAATGTTGTCTCACTATTCCCACAGCTTGTGAGCATCAAGTGGTAAGGAATGCAATTTCCAAGGTCACGCAGCACACCGACGTGAAGCTGTCAAATGGTTCAGAACCCTGTTTCTCTCTTTGTAACATACCAGTTAGTGTTCCTGCACCACAAGAACCCCTGGGGTTTATCACCATACTCTGAATAGAAATTACACATAGGCAACAGAATTCTGGCCTTACTAATGAAACTCACCTCACAACAAGAACTGAAAGGAATGAGCAGAATTCAAGTTATCCATTCGACCCAATGTGATTTCTAATGCAGTTTCAAGGCAGGCTTTCACTTTGCCCTATGCTTCTGACCTTTCTCCAATGCCATGAAACTTCCCTGAGTGCTTTTGAGTGCTATTTAAAAGTCACACATGGAAAACTGCGCCCAATAATCTGAAACGAAATGTCTCCATGGTCAAGAGAACCATCTCATATTTTTTTTTCTGTATCTAAATTCAACAGAAATGCAGAAACTAGCATCGGGGTAATTCACCAATACAGCTCAGTAATGCGATAAGATCGTGGATGATCTGACTGTGACATCAATCACACATTCCTCCTTTGCCTTTACAATGTCAGTGTATTACTCTTAGTCAAAAATCTGCCTGCTTCTGCATTAGGGATATTCAATATTTTATCCTCCGTTGCTATCTGGGAAGGGAGTTCACAAATACTCGAAACTTTGAGAGGATTAAAACATCCAACATCTTCTTAACTGAGATAATCTTCAGTTTCACAGTCTATCCACTCCTGGTAATGACTCACACAAGTTGAAATATTGTTTCAGAATTCAACTTGAAAGAATACTTGAAATATTCTGGGGTCACCAAGATCACATCTTGCCGAAACTCCAGCAGATCCACAGTCAGTCAGTTCAAGATTTCCACCTGAAATAAACGTTCCACACAGGAGTCAGTTCAGTGAATCTTCTCTGGACTGATTTGCATGTCAGTATGACCATTGTTCTCTTGATGTGGCCTCGCCACTACTCTGCAAAACTGTAGAAAATCTTCCCTAATTTTGAATGTATTCTGTTTCAGAAAAAGTGTACATTTATCTTACCTCCCTCAAAACTTTATGCACACAAAGTTTGTATTTTGTAATCCAGGTGCCCGGTTCTTCTGCGCCTCAAGCCAATCTCTCCGTTGAAATAATACACTGCCTTTCGATTCAACCCGCCAACATCTTTGAGCGCACAGACAATACATCTAACGATGCTCCAAACAATAATATTTTTCTGTTCACTTGACCCACCTTAATCTCTTTACAGACTCAAGTCCTCTTAATATGATGCTTTTCTAACAGTTTCAAAAGTCTGCATTCTTCCATAGCACACACACAATATTTGGCCAAAGAAAAATATTGTGGCCACATTCCAATGGAATTGACAATGTAATTGTTAAAAAAATTAATGTCTGATCTATGAAGTTATGACAATGCTAAAGTGTTTTGCAGTCCCATCACTCAGCTCGCAAAATTCAAAGTAGGGACAGATGGTGTAGAATCTGTGTGGTTAGAATTGAGGAACGGCAGAGTTGAAAAACCATAGTTGGACTTATGTGCAGGTCCACAATCCGTAGTTAGGAGCTGGGTCGGATGTTACATCAGGAGGTAGAAAAGATGTGTAGGAAAGGCAAAGTTACAGTGATAGGGAGGAATTCAATATGCAGCTGGACTGGGAAAATCAGGTTGGCAATGGTTTGCAAGGAATGGAATTTGTGGAATGTCTCCGAGATGGCTTTTTGGAGCAGCTTATGGTGCAGGCAACGAGGGAACGGGCAATACCGGATTTAGAGTTGTGCAATGAGGCAGAATTGATAAGGGGGCTTAAGGTAAAGAAAGCTTTATGAGGCAATGATCATAATAGCATTGAACCTACTCTTCAATTTGAGAGGGTGAAGGTAGAAACAGAGTTAACAATAATACCGCTGAATCAAAGCAACTACAAAGGCATGAGGGAGGATCTGGTGTAAATTGAGTGGGAGAGTACGTTAGCAGGAAAGACAGTGGGACAGTAATGGCGGGAGTTTCTGGGAGGAATTGAGGAGACACAGCAGATACTCATCACAAGCTAAAAGAAGCATGGTATAGGGAGGATGAGGCACCAATGGCTGACAGGGGAAATCAGGGATAGCGTATAAGCAAAAGAGAAATCAGATAACTTGGCAAATGGCAGCGGGAACCCAGAGAATTTGGACGTTTACAAATACCAATACAAGGCAACAAAATACGAAGTAGGAGGAAGAAGATTAAATATGAAGGTAAGCTACCCAGTAATATAAAAGACTGTCATAGATTCTTTAGATATGTAAAGGGCAAAAGAGAGGCAAAACTGGACATTGGTCGATGAATACGACACTGGAGATATAGTAATGGGGAACAAATAATGGCTGAGAAACTGAACCATTATTTCATGTCACATTTCACAGTGAAAGACACTAATAGTATCCCCAAAAATTCAGGATAGCATGGGGACAGAGCTTATTAGGAGAAGTTGCTCGAAAAACTAAATGCGTAAATAAACTGGACCAGCTGGACAATATCACAGAGTTCCAAGGGAGATAGCTGAAGAAATAATGGAGACATTTGTGGTGATCTTTCATGAATTTCTAGAATCAGGGAGAGGCTCAAAAGATTAGAAAGTTGCAAATATGACAGCCTCGTTAAAAAGGGAATAAGGAAAAAAAGGCAGAAAGTGACAGACCAATGAGCCTAACCACAGTCATGTGTAAGATCCTGGAATCCATTGTGAAGGATGGAATTACTGAATACTTGCAAGTGAATTGTAAAATTGGGCAAAGTCAGTATGGGTCATCAAAAAGACTCATAAATCTGTAAAAGTTGTTTGAGGATATCACAAGCAAGTGAGCCAAAGGAAAGCCAGTGGATATTATCCACCTGGATTTCAAGAAGGACTTTGGCAAGGTGCCGCACAGGAGGCTGTTGAGTTAAAGAAGGCCCCATTTTGTTCGAAGTAAGTTATCAGTGTGTGCAGAAGCTTGGCTGCCTGGCAGGAAGTAGAGAGTGGGGATAAAAAGGTCCTTCTTGGGATTGCAGCCCATGACAACTGGTGTTCCACATGGCTCAGTGTTGGGACCACAACTTTTTACTTTGTGCATTAAAGATCTACATTAAGGAACTGAGGGTATCCTGGCGAGGTTTTTAGATGATACGAAGGTAGGTAGAGGGAGAGGTAGCATTGAGATGGCAGGGAGTCTGCAGAAGAATTTAGACAGGGTAGGAGATTGGGCAAAGAAGTGGCAGATGGAGTACATCTTGGGAAAGCCTGATGTGATGCACTTTGTGAGGAGGGAGATAGGCATGGACTGTTTTATAAATGGAGAAAAAATTCAGAAGTCTGAAGAGCAAAGAAAGTTGCGAGTTCTTGTACAGGAGTGTCTCAAGGTAAACTTACAGGTTGAGTCAACAGTTAGGAAGGTGTTACATCTGCCGCATAGTTTGCTTAACTTCTTCCAATCAGCAAAAGAACTGAGTCAACTCTTACAAACAATAATATTTGTTTATTGAGCACACTCAATGTTAGTCCAATAAAGTTTACTATAAAGCAATGAAAAATACTGCAAACTGTCCTTTTTGTAACTTAACTTTGGCTGATTGTGTACCACCACACTAGAACTTGGCCAGGCTCCACGGGATGATGCCTTCTTATTCTTCCGATGGTCTTGGAGTTGTTTTCTTTCTCAATGGTTATTCTCCAACGGTCATTTGAGTGGGAGCAACGGCTGAGTAAAAACGAACCTGGAAGACTACAGCTTAGGTAAGACAGTTTGTTTTAAAATTACTTACCTGTAGCGGGCAGCGGTGTTTTTATTTCCTCTCTCTTCACAGAAAGAACGGGAGCAGCAGGGGAACTGACGTCTACAAAAGGGGCAGTCGGGAGCGAAATCAGTGAGTATAAATACTCACCCTTCGACACCAATGGTCATTTGAGTGGGAGCAACAGTGAGTATATAAATCAGGAAGGCGGCTAATCGCGAGATTCTACTCTTGTAGTATCTCCCACCCACCCTCCTCCTCTAACCTCCTTAACTACACTTTTTTTTAAGGTAAGGGTTTTCTATTTCTTTACCAGTGACTGGTTAAAAACTTACTTTGTTGTTGTGAGTGTATACATATTAATTCTTTTTTAAGGAAAGAATACAGCAGAGAGGTTTCATAAATATTCTAACTATTACTTGTATAAAGTAACTAAGTCATTAATTAACTAAGAAGAGATGGCTGGGCAGGTGATGTGCTGTAGCTGTATGATGTGGGAGCTTGATGATCCCATTGTGAATGGCAGTGACCACATCTGCAGCAAGTGTTGGTTGCTTGAGAAACTCTAGATCAGAGTTGATGATCTGGAATCTGAGCTTCAAACACTGCGGCACGTCCAGGAGGGGGAGAGTTACCTGGACGCTTTGTTTCAGGAGGCAGTCACACCTGTGAGATTAAGTAATTCACATTCAGCTAGTGATCAGGCTCATCAGAGTGTGACTGTAAGTGAGGCAGGTTGGGGGAACCTGATTTCAGGAGTGGTGGAGCCTCAGCCCTTGACCTTGTCCAACAGGTACGAGGTTCTTCCTCCCTGTTCGGATGAGGAAAATGGCTCTGGACAGGATGAGCCAACTGACCAAGGCACCATGGTGCAGAAGGCCATTCAAGAGGGGGGAGTTAATAGGCAAGTAGTGGTTATAGGGGATTCTATAATAAGGGGGACAGATGGTATTCTTTGCAAGCCAGTTCGGGAGTCTCGCATGGTGTGTTGCCTGCCTGCTGCCAGGGTGCGGGACATCTCCGACCGGCTTGAAAGGATATTAGAGCGGGAGGGGGAGGATCCAGTTGTTGTAGTCCACGTTGGTACTAACAACATAGGCAAGACTAGGGTGGAGGACCTGTTTGGGGATTACGAAACACTAGGCAGGAAATTGAAGCACAGGTCCTCAAGGGTCATAATCTCCGTATTACTGCCCGAGCCACGTGCCAATTGGCATAGGGACAAGAAATTTAGGCAAGTAAACACGTGGCTAAGGGATTGGTGTGGGAAAGAGGGATTCCACTTCATGGGGCATTGGCATCAGGTTTGGAACGGGAGGATCTGTACCGTTGCGATGGTCTCCACCTGAACCGATCAGGTACCAATGTTCTAGCGAAGAGGATAAATAGGGTGGTCAGTAGGAATTTAAACTTCTGAGTTGGGGGGAAGAGAAAGTGAAAGCGACAGGGAGTATGGCGTTAAATGGAAATATAAGCAGTAGGATAACATGTGTCCAGGCGGATTTAAAATTGAGGCCGACTGGGAATACAGAAAAAAGCAAGGATAGTTTAGGACATCATATGACTTCCAATATCTCTAATGGTAATAAAATTAGCATTAAGGCACTTTACCTGAATGCTCGTAGCATTCATAACAAAGCAGATGAACTAATGGCACAGATCATAGTGAATGATTATGATGTGGTAGAGCATCACAGAGACTTGGTTACAGGGGGGTCAGGACTGGCAGTTAAACCTCCAAGGGTTTTCAACTTATAAAAAAGACAGGAGGTCGGCAGAGGTGGTGGGGCTGCCTTGTTTGTTAAGAACAAAATTAAATCTATGGCACTGAATGACATAGCGTCAGATGATGTGGAGTCTGTGTGGATGGAAGTGAGGAAACACAAAGGCAAAAATTAAACATAATTGGAGTTGTATACAGACCTCCTTACAGTCGTCAGGACCAGGGAGGCAACATGTACCGGGAAATAAAGAAGGCATGTCAGAAATGCAAGGTCACAGTGATCATGGGAGATTTCAATATGCAGGTGGACTGGGTAAATAATGTTGCCAGTGGATCCAAAGAAAGGGAATTCATGGAATGCTTACAGGATGGCTTTTTGGAACAGCGTGTCATGGAGCCCACAAGGCAGCAGGCTATTCTGGACCTCATGCTTTGCAATGAACCAGACTTTATAAAATATCTTAAAGCAAGGGAACCCTTAGGAAGCAGCGATCATAATATGGTAGAGTTCAGTCTGGAGTTTGAAAGAGAGAACGAAAAATCGGATGTAATGGTGTTACAGTTAAATAAAGGTAATTATGAGGGCATGAGAGAGGAACTGACAAAAATAGACTGGAAGCAGAGGCTCGCGGGGAAGACAGTGGAGCAAAAATGGCAGGAGTTTGTGGATATAATTGAGGACACTGTACAGAGGTTCATCCCCAAGAAAAGAAAGATTATCTAGGGAGGGATTAGACATCTATGGCTGACAAAGGAAGTCAGGAAATGTATGAAAGAAAAAGAGACATCGTATAAAGTGGCCAAGAGCAGTGGGAAATCAGAAGATTGGGAAGGCTACAAAAACAAACAGAGGATAACAAAGAGTGTAATAAGACAGGAGAGGATCAAATATGAAGGTAGGCTAGCCAGTAATATTAGAAATGATAGTAAAAGTTTCTTTCAATACGTAAGAAACAAACGACGGGCAAAAGTAGACATTGGGCCACTTCAAACTGATGCTGGAAGCGTAGTGATGGGAGAAAAGGTAATAGCAGGAGAACTTAACAAGTACTTTGCGTCAGTTTTCACAGTGGAAGACATGAGTAATATCCCAACAATTAAAGGGAGTCAGGGGGCTGAGTTAAGTATGGTTGCCATTACAAAAGAGAGAGTGCTAGAAAAGATAAAAAGTCTTAAAATTGATAAATTTCCTGGTCCATATGGGATACATCCGAGAGTTCAGAGAGAGGTGGCTGAGGAAATAGCGGAGGCATTTGTTGAGATCTTTCAAGAGTCACTGGAGTCAGGGAAACTCCCAGATGATTGGAAGATCGCTGTTGTAACCCCATTGTTCAAGAAAGGATCAAGACAAAAGATGGAAAATTATAGGCCAATAAGCCTAACCTCGGTTGGTGGTAAAATTCTAGAATCCATCATTCAGGATGGGGTTTCTAAATTCTTAGAAGAGCAGAGTTTGATTAGAACAAGTCAACATGGATTTAGTAAGGGGAGGTCATGCCTGACAAACCTGTTGGTATTCTTTGAAGAGGTGACAAGTCGTTTAGACCAGGGAAACCCAGTGGATGTGGTCTATCTAGACTTACAAAAGGCATTTGATAAGGTGCCACACGGGAGGCTGCTGAGCAAGGTGAGGCACCATGGTGTTCGAGGTGAGCTACTGGGATGGATTGAGGATTGGCTGTCTGACAGAAGGCAGAGAGTTGGGATAAAAGGTTCTTTTTCAGAATGGCAGCCGGTGACGAGTGGTGTCCCACAGGTTTCAGTGTTGGGGCCACAGCTGTTCGCATTATATATTAATGATCTGGATGAAGGGACTGGGGGCATTCTAGCGAATTTTGCAGGTGATACGAAGTTTGGTGGACAGGCAGGTACTACTGAGGAAGTGGGGAGGCTGCTGAAGGATCCAGACAGTTTGGGAGAGTGGTCCAGGAAATGGCTGATGGAATTCAGCAGGAACAAATGCGAAGTCTTGCACTTTGGCAAAAAGAATAAAAGAACAGACTACTTTCTAAACGGTGAGAAAATTCGTAAAGCCAAAGTGCAAAGGGATCTTGGAGAGTTAGTCAAGTATTCTCGAAAGGTCAACATGTAGGTTGAGTCAATGATTAAGAAAGCGAATGCAATGTTGTCATTTATCTCAAGAGGGTTGGAATATAAAAGCACCGATGTGCTACTGAGACTTTATAAAGTTCTGGTTAGGCCCCATTTGGAGTACTGTGTCCAGTTTTGGTCCCCACACCTCAGGAAGGACATACTGACACTGGAACGTGTCCAGCCGAGATTCACACGGATTATCCCTTGAATGGTAGGTCTAACATATGAGGAACGGCTGAGGATCCTGGGATTGTATTCATTGGAGTTTAAGAGATTAAGGAGAGACATAATAGAGAAGTATAAGATCATACATGGCTTGGAAAGGGTGGACGCTAGGAAATTGTTTCCGTTAGGTGAGGAGACGAGGACCCGTGGACACAGCTTTAGAATTAGAGGGGCTAAATTCAGTACAGTAATGCGCAGACATTTCTTCAGCCAGAGAGTGGTGGGTCTGTGGAATTCATTGCCGCTGAGTGCAGTGGAGGCCGGGACGCCAAATGTCTTCAAGGCAGAGATTGATAGATTTTTGTTGCCTCGAGGAATTAAGGGCTACGGGGAGAATGCGGGTAATTGGATTTGAAATGCCCTTCAGCCATGATTGAAAGACGGAGTGGACTCGAGGGGCCGAATGTCCTTACTTCCATTCCTATGTCTTATGGTCTTATGGTCTTCCAATCAGTGCAAAGACGTCCCACGCCATAGGACAAAGAGCATAATGCTCTATCGTGTTCTGCAGATGTTTCATAGTCATTTCGCATTGCGCTGCTGATTTACTATAGTTCAACTGATGAACATGATTGTAGTATCCAAATCACTGAGTCCCTCAATGCTGAACATCAGTGCAATTGAAGGTATAATGTAAAATTAACATTTATTGTGAAATCTGTAAAAGAATACTTTGCAAAGTCTTGCAGGCAAACAGAAAGGCAAAGTGAGGGAAAAATGAAAAGTTAAACTGGACTCACAGTAGTCTCACAAGGACAGTAAACTATCATATCAACAGTCAAGGAAAGAGAAAACAATTCCATATGTAGAAAGAGCTCGAATTTTCCAAGCTTCCAATTTCCCAAGTTATTCACGCAGCTCTTACTTGAGGCGTTTTGCCAAATTTATTGTGTCGATCCTGCATAGTCAAAAATATTCCTTTTCTTTGCTGATGCTCGTATTTCCGTCGAGTCGACTTAATTTTCACGACAGTGAACATGGGGGCTCGCCCAGGACCCTGCGACTCGGTAAGGGTCTGAAGATTCCCAGAAGGTGTAGTCACCAGTGCGTTGAAGGACTTTCATTTCATCTTGAGTGCTAAATTGGCCCCTTTGCGTGAGAGAATTGGGAATCTGTGGATCGCTCCAGAGCCGGGGTCTGAAACAAATAGGGTCGCGGTAAGAGTCGTGGCTTATGTTATCCTACACAAACGCATTTTAGTAGAATAAATAAATCAGTAAGAGAGTCCAGTGAACTCTTGCGCGATATTCGAGTAAAAATCAAGGGAAAGGGCTGCTGCCATCTCTAGACTACTTAAGAGACAGTAAGTTTTAGCGTGGTATCAGACTTGGAGCCACCACTGGCTGAGTTGGACTCACCAAAGACGTAACAGGGGCGTGGCTTCTTGGTTGATTTAAACCAAGGTATTGAAGTGGTCGTGCCCAATGCGAGAGGGGACCTCTAGAGGTAAAAAAAAATTAAAAGGGAAAAGATAACGTTACCGCGTGAGACAGAGCTGAACACCCTTCCAGTAATGCTGAAAATGTACTCAAGCTAGAGCAAACAAAAAGAGGGTCCACAGAGGACTTGGAATGCCCAACCAAAAACACACGAATATTTCCGGCCCAGAGTCTGTCAAGCAGTTACATTTGTCGTTCAAGGAATATGGTTTTCTGCGGAAGTTTCAGCAAAAGGCATTTGGAAATATTGGGGTCACGGTTGGAGGAAAGAGAAAAGGAGAAACGGAAGGGAAAACACAGCCCGTGAATTGGAGTCCTTATAACATGTGGGAAGCTGAGGCTGATATCAGGGAAAAGAAATCTCAAGTAAAAGATATATCAAATATGAATACAACCTCCACCACACATGCAGACGTGCGTGGAAAAAAACCTAATAAAGTTGTACAGTCTCTTAAGTCTGTTTCAGCTCCTGAGCTTGATGACTGCCTTCCGAGACCTACAGCCCCCCTATGAGATCGGCCTGGCGAAGATTCCAAGTCAGCGGCTGCCACCTCAGGGTCAGCTGAACAACCGGTAGCACCTCATACTCGTAACCAATTGAAACAAGAATCGCCAAAAATGGACGGCCACTCCAAGATGGAAGGGTATCCAGGGTCTGTTCAAGATCACCCCACGATGGATGAACAGTCAGAAGGCGACAGTACTGGCGTACAATCATCGAACCAGGTGGTTCTGCAAGCACCAATGCTTGAAGTTGCAGGTCCAGAAGTGTACCCAAAGTTGGTCCATCGGCCATGGACGATGATGGATTTGAACAGTTTCTATGATCAGTTGGCTGACCCTTACGAGGTTGGAGGTAACAAGTTCTGTGAAGAAGAGACAAAATTCCGTATTGAGTTCCGTCCTACGTCACATGAGACTAGATGTCTCCTGGGACGGAAACTGGGTGCCAATGTCACTAAAATCAAGTAGAAATGGTCAGCTGCAAACATCCACGCCAGAGCAACTGAGGCGCAAGCGGTGGAGAACAGAGATTTTGATGCTTTTATTGCAGCGCTTGAAGCCGCCTGTAGGCAGTCATTCCCAGTACGGCTGGACACGACCAAAATTGCAACGTGTAAACAACCAGAGGTTGAGACCATGTCCCAGTGCCTTACGCGCTTCACTGAAGTCCATAACGCCCATAGTAAACTGAGACTACCCGAGGACATAACGACAGCAGAGAACACACTGTATGAGGCATGCCTGAGGAACAGCCGCATCGATGGAATGAAGGATGAAATAGCAAAAAAGGTGAAAGACACTGTATTACCTGGGACATGGGAAAGCTGTATTTGATAGAACAACACGCAATACATGATGCAAAATTGCTGGCCAATGAGAAGGATAAGCTAAAATGAAAGATGGAACAGCAAGCACATAAAGCTCAGCGTACTATGATGCATATGGTCGTCCAGCCGTTGGAGGGATGTATTACTGGAAAAAAGAGAGTTAGTTGGAGGTCGAGGTAGAGGAAGAGGAACTCACAGAGGTCGATCCAGGGGGTGCTTTGTTTACTTAGCAATGGATCACTGGGCGAGGCAGTGCCCGCACCGACAGCCTCAGTCAGCCCTGGAGGCTGGACAGCAGGGTGACTGACGGGGGAAGGCGAAGGAGGAGGTGGGCAGCCCACAAGTTAAGCCTCTTTCTTTTATGCTTGGCAACGAAGACACGTTTATGGTAATCTTTTCTACTAACCGTACAGGCACGGAATCATGTCCCACCTCTATTCTGAGAGCTGAGATTGCGAAGTAGGGACCATATGTTCAGTGCAAGTCAATGCCCAGCTCTATGTTCCCTTATTGGTAGATACAGGGGCAACGTATTCAGTCCTTAAATCAAGCCAGTTCTGAAAGTTGAAACAAATAAGGGTTAGTGGAAAGTTTCTGAAATCAATGGGTGCAGCATGAGTCGTGATAAGAAAAAGATTTACCGCACACCTGTTGTGCAAAACCAGTAATAGGGAAACATTCCAATTCCCACTGTCGTTATCAGAATTCTGTCCTTTAAATTTGATGGCTCGGGATCTCATAGTGAGACTGGAGTTGGATTTACTCAGTACCCCGACGGGCCTGCAGATATTACGAAAAGAAGATTTAACAGTGCAGACTGTAAAATACGACTCACGACGCCTAATGTATGTCTATGAGTGGCGATTAAGCCAGTGAGCGATAAGTTCAGTGTGCGATTCACTCGCCCTGAAAGCGAGTCACCATGTTAATCCTATCAACACAGATTTTCTTGCTGGGAATATGCTGCACTGCATGGCACACATACACCACGATGGCCCTGACGAATCATATCCAAAGGATTGGTTCAGGGGATTGGTTAAACCAGACCAGTTGCTATTGTGCGAATTTTATTGGAATGATCACAGATGTGCAGTCAATGTAAATTTATCAAAATTATCTGTGATGGCAAGTAGACACTAACTTTTTGAAAAGGAATGTTCTTTTCCTGACGTGTCATTGGTGCAGGCGTCCAGTGACTCGTGGCAGGATTTGGGGCTATGGGTACTAAAGTAAAAAACCGAAAGTTTTCGTCTGGAGGACGAGGGTATCTGGTTTAATGAAGATATGCGGACACATAGGAAGAACCTAAATTGAATAACTCAGGCAGATAGGGCAGTTCAGTTAACCTCCGATAGCCCTGAAGTACCTAGGAGGGGAGCCTGGCGTTTTCCTAAGGTAGAGGTCTTGGATCCAAGATTGAGAAGGGTCCCTATGGAGTTGTGTGCATGATGTGCGGCCCATACACGGCTGTGAACTCATCAGAATAAACCCGAAGTCGGAGTATCTTCCTTGTGGAGCACAATATCCATTAAAACCCAAGGCTATAGAAGGAATTACTCCAGTCTTTGAATCCCTCTTAAAAGCTGGACTGATAATTCCCAGTAAATAAACTCACCGGTGAGAACCCCCATTTTTCCGGTGTAAAAGGCTAACATTCCAGGTGAGCCAGAGGAATGGAGATTTGTTCAAGACCAGCAAGCAGTCAATAACGTTGTTGTTCGGCGCGCCCCAAATGATACCAACCCCATACTATATTGACACAAATTCCGTCACACAGTAAATGGTTCTCTGTTGTGGATTTAGCAGATGCCTTCTTTAGTGTCCCGGTATACTCAGAGAGTCAATTCTGTTTCGCTTTTTCATTCAAAGGCAAATCATATACTTTCATGCGATTTTGTCAAAGTTACTGTGAGTCCCCCACCACATCTAATGAGCTCTACACAGGAGTCTGGAGGCTCTTGTTTTAACCCTGTGCCCAACGCTTCTGCAATACCTGGATGATTGCTTAATAGCAGCACCTCCAGAGGAAGAATTCGAGAGAGATACTGTTGCGTTCCTCTGCCATCTAGCGAGGGAAGGACACATAGCTAGTCCCACAAGACTACAATTTGTGCAATAGCAGGTGAAGATAATAGGTCACGTAATATCTGATAAAGGGAAGGACATTGGTCAAGACAGATTTCAAGCAATCCAGCAAATTCCAAAGTCTCACGTGAATAAAAAATGCGATCCTTTTTCGGTGAGTGCTCCTGCTGTAGAACGTTTCACCCACATTATGCAACCCTTGAGGTGCCCCTAAGTGACATAGCCCATGGCAAAGGGATGCAGAAGCCATAGCTGCAGCTGAAAAGGCTGATGTTGCATCCAGGGACATAGTAAGCTATGGTGATTAAACCCTACTAGCCCCACATGCAGTGTCCTTCCTGCTTTCCAAGAAAACGACAACACTCATGTCGGCAGCACGTTTGCTCAGACACAATACTGTTTCATTGTAGATGCCTAACATAATGATAAAGCGATGTAACGTCATTAACTCTGCTAGCCTTCATTCCACAGCAGGAGACGTAGTCCCACAAGATTGTGTCACTGTAACGAATGAAATTTGCAGCCCTACGCCAGACTTGCAGGATTCACCAGTTCAGAATCCGGATGCGGTGATTTTTTTTTAGATGGGTCAGCATTCACGAGCAAACAGACCAGCCAGTATTGTGTTGGGTATGCTGTAGTAACTACCTACGAGGTAGTCAAAGCGGATTCACCCCCGTCTCATTTGTCAGTACAAGCAGCGGAGTTGATTGCCTTCACTGAGGCTTGTAAATTGGCTCAGGGAAGGACAGTGTATATGTAGACGGACAGAAGAAATGCATTCGGGGCTGTACATGATCTTGGAACCCTGTCGAAACACAGGGGGTCTTGAACTCCATCGGAAAGCCCATCACACACCGCGGCCTGATTTCTGACAACATGGAGGCGGTCCGATTGCCTAAATCGATTGCTGTGTGTAAATGTGAAGCCCACACAACAGTAACGTTTCCATTTCTCAAGGCAATGCGAAGACAGACTCAGCTGCATGGACGGCAGCCCAGCAACCGCCAAGTGATCAGTTTGGCATGTGTGTGACAAAAAAATGTACTGGAACAGTAGACGTACGGGAGTTACAGTCGCAGGCCATGCCGGAGGAGAATCGTGAGTGGATAAGGGCAAGGTCCAGCTTGAGGGAAGGGGTGTAGTGTGGCCCCAATGGTAATCCCTGCCTTCTGCGAATATTATTCCCGTTCTATGCCAAACTGACACACGGTGAGGGCCATGTATCAATAGCGGGAATGTACGATAGGATTTTGGCACACTGGTTCACTAAGTGATTTACTCACTTCTCACAGAAATATTGTGAACGATGTGTTTATCTGTGCCACTAATAATGTGGGTAGGGGAAACCAGATGTATCAGGCAGCACACTCCCAAACCCAAAAACCCTTTGAACATTTACAGATGGAATTTATTGAAGTAAAACTCAGCAAAGGGAAAAGATGTTGTCTGGTAATAGTTGGTATGTTTTCAAAATGGGTGGAAGCGTTCCCCACGTCTAAACAGGATGCTAGTACAGTAGCCAAGGCTTTGCAAACTGAAATAGTTCCGAGATGGGGCATCCATGAAAGGCTTAGTAGCGATAATTGGACACCATTTGACAATAATGCCCGACAGCAGATCAGTGATTACCTGGGGATAAACGTGAGACAATGCTATGCTGACCACCTAGTGAACGGTGGGGCAGTGGAACGAGAGAATGCTACCCTAAAAAATAAATTGGCAAATTGTTGTGAGGAACTAGGGGTGACATGGAAAAAGGCACTTCCGTTTGTGTTAATGTATATGAGATCGAGAAGGAGAGGAAGAGCTAATCTTAGCCCATTTGAGATTTTGTGTTGGAGGCCGCCTAATACAGGAATTGGCCCGAGACCTTAGTAAAGACAGATAACAGGCTATTGTGACGATGAGACGTTATGTTACTGTACATAACTATCTACACTTTTGTCTCAAATACAGAATCAAGTGAACGAGGCAGTACCCCAACCAGCAGAAATGAAGCAGCACGATCTAGAATCTGGAGACTGGATAGTGATGAAAAGCTTTAGGAAGAAAAGATGGAAGGTGGCGTAAAGGTGTCTGGGACCGTTTCAAGGGCTCCTTGCAACACAGGCAGCTGTTAAGATCGCCAAAAGAGCCACGTGGATACACGCCAGACATTATAAAGGTGTAGCTGGACCAGAGGAGACATCGGACAACACTGGAACCAAATAAGTGCAAATAGTGATTTGAAGCATCATACAAATATGCGGCTGCCACAGCTCACACTGTTAGCAGGCACCCTGGCAGAAGTATGCGTAATGGCATTGGCCTCCAGGATACAGCCACAAATAGTAATATGAACCGTTGGTGCGAAGGGGACATTTACCTGTGAACCATGGCCGTTTAGTAACCAGGACGACTACGAATGGGATGATAAATAATTATACAGGGATCCTTGTGGTCCCAGTGACTGGTACTGAGAGTAGCCACCACGGCTAAAGGGACAGCTGACACGGGAAATAGATAATTTTATTATCCAGGAAGGAGGTACCAGGGCACGGATAATAACAACCAAGACACAGAAGAGTGACAAGGGAGCCTGGTGGTATCGAATACATTGACCTTCCTCCGACATATTTCGACAGGTGAATATGGTGGTAGAGTCTCTCCCCACTCCGTGAGATCCAGGGCAGAAGGTCCTACTGGAAATAGTATCATAAGGACACGGCAACCTACACAAATGGTACTATCAATATTACTTGTTCCTTAATCAATAATAAGATCATGATGGCGGGTATTATATGGGCCTGTAGAGAGAGAGGGTACCTCCACCTTTCCCTGGTATGGAAGGGGTGTTCCTATCACGCGTTACTGTCTACTGGCACGACAGTGATCGTCCCAAAGGCCAGTAACGGACGACCCCGCAGGGAAACCCCACGGCATTGGAATGGGTACACACTTGCAGACCTCTGAACTCAACCAGGAGCGAACATTGGGTGGTCTATTCTCATGGGAGCAGGACCAACGGTGGCAATTAACAAGATTAATGGCCTCGCATGTAGTGTACGACTGTCAGCAAATGAGACGGAGGAAGGTCTAACACTCATTAATAATGTCATTTTTGTTAAGGGTGTAGGATGAGGGCTTAGAAGGAATGGTTAGTAAATTTGCAGACGGCACGAAGATCGGTACAGTTGTGGATAATGTTGAAGGATGTTGCAGTTTACAGACCATCATAGATAAGGTTCGGAGCTGGGCTGAGATGTGAAAAATGGAGTTTAGATCAGAAAAATGTGAGGTGATTCACTTTGAAAGTAGTAGCAGGAATGCAAAATACTCTGTGAATGATAAGGTACTTGGCAGTATCGATGAGCAGAGAGATCCTGGTGTCCATGTACATAGAACTTCAAAGATGCCACCCAGGTTGGGTGGATAGTTTGAAGAGAAAGTGAAGACTGCAGATGCTGGAGATAAGAGCTGAAAATATGTTGCTGGAAAGATGCAGCATGTCAGGCAGCATCCATGGAACAGGAGAATCGACGTTTGGGGCATCAGCCCTTCTTCAGGAGCTTCCTGAAGAAGGGCTGATGCCCGAAACGTCGATTCTCCTGTTCCTTGGATAGTTTGAAGGCAAACTGTGTGTTAGCTTTTATTGGTAGAGGGTTTGAATGTTGGTACCATAGGCTTATGCCGCAGCTGTACAAAACTCTGTTGTAGCCGTACATTTCTGGTCACATACAGGAAGCATGGAAAAGATTTGGAAAGGGTTTAGAGGAGATTGACTAAGGTGTTCGTATCAAAGGTGTGTTGCTGGAAAAAGACAGCAGGTCAGGCACCGAGAGCAGGAAAATTGATATTTCGGGTAAAGTCGAAAAGTAGATTTTTCTGCTCCTCGGATGCCGCCTGATCTGCTGTGTTTTTCCACCACCACACTCTTGAATATCATCTCCAGCATCTGCAGTACTCACTTTCGCCCGTAACTAAAATGTTGCCTGGTATGGAGAGAAGCTGTTACGAAGAAAGGTTGAGGGACATGAGGCTGCTTTCCTGAGAGAGAAGAAAGTTGAGAGATGACTTATTTGAGATATACCAGTTAATCAGATGGTTAGACCAAATAGACAATGAAAGCCTTTTTCTGGGGATGGTTATGGGTAGCAAGAGCGGGCATAGCTTCAAACTATGGGGTGATAAAACAATAGCAAAGGTGTTAGAGGTAGGTTCTTTACTCAGAGAGTAGGCGGGGCGTGGAACACGCTGCCTGCAACAGGTGCAGACTTGCTAAATTTGCAGGCATTTAAATGGTCACCGGATAGGCAGATGGAAGACAATGGAATAGTGTCGGTAAGATGGGCTTCAGATTTGTTCCACAGGTCGGTACAACATCGAAGGCTGAAGGGCCTCTACTTTACCTAATGTTCTACGATCTATGTTCTAACTCTGTTTTACTTTCTGCGCAGATGCTGGCAAACTGGATGAATAGGTTAGCTGGGCAAGACTTCACCTCTAAAAGCTTGAAGCTTTGAAGTAGCTGTGGATGTTTCTGAATTGTATCAACCTTCTTAAAATCCAAAACTATCTTGCATACATAGAACATAACAGCGCAATACAGGCCCTTCGGCCTTCGATGTTGAGTCGACCTATGAACCCAATGGGAAGCCTATATAACATACACTATTCCATTTTGCTCCATATGTTTTCCAACGACCACTTAAAAACCCATAAAGTTGGCGAGTCTACCACTGTTTCAGGCAAGGTGTTACACGCCCTTACTACTCTGAGTGAAGAACCGAACTCGGACATCTGCCCAATATCTGTCATTCCTCAATATCAAGCTCTGTCCCCTCGTGCCAGCCATCACAAAACGAGGAAAAAGGCATCCACTGTCTACCCTACCTAACCCTCTGATTATCTGATATCTCTTAATTAAGTCTCCTCTCAACCTTCTTCTCTCTAATGAAAGCAGACTCAAGTGTCTCAGCCTTTTCGTAATAAAACGTTCCCTCAATACCAGGCAGCGTCCTGGTAAATCTCCTCTGTGCCCTTTCGAATTCTTCCACACCCTTCCAATAATGCAGCAACCGGAATTGTACACAATAATCCAAGTGACAGCCACACCAGAATTTTGTACAGCTGCAGTGTCATCTCATGGCTTCGAAACTCAATCGCAGCTAACACACTGTATGCCTTCTTAACAGCCCGATCAACCTGGGTGACAGCTTTCACGGATTTATGCAATTGGCATAGAAATCGCTCTGTTCATGGACACTACCAAGAATCTTACCATTAGCCGAGTACTCTGCATTCCTGTTATTCCTTCCAAAGTGAATCATCTCATGCTTTTCCACATTAAACTCCATTTTCCACCATTCAGTTCGGCTGTTCAGCTTATCTATGTTCTTTTCTAACGTGCAACATCCTTCAACACTGTTCACCACTCCACCGACCTTAGTGCAATCCATAAAGTTACTAAACTATTCTTCCAAGCCCTCGTTGCACGTCTTTTTACAAAAATGACAAACTGCAGTGGCTCCAAATCAGACCCTTGTGGTACGCCACCAGAAACTGAACTCCTGGATGAACATTTCCCATGAACCACCACCCTCTGTCTTCTTCCAGCTAGCCAATTTTTGATCTATATCACTAAACCACTCACAATCACATGCCTCCGTACTTTGTGCAATGGGTCGATTGTGGGGAACCTTACCAAATACGTTACTGAAATCTAGATGCGCCACATCAACTGTTCTACCGACATCCATTTGTTTAGTCACCTTTTAAAGAACTCAGTAAGGCTTGCGAGGCACTACCGACCCTTCAAAAACCCGTATTGACTATACCTCATCAAATTATTCATTTATAGATGATTATAAATCTTAGTTCCTATGATCCTTTCCGAAACTTTACCCAAAACCGAAATAAGGCTCACTGGTCTATAATTGCCAGGGTTGTCTCTACTCCCCTTCTTGAAAAAGGGAGCAACATCTGCTATTCTCTAGCCTTCTGGCACTAAACCTGTAGACAATGACAACACAAAATCAAAGGCAAAAACTCTGGAATCTCCTCCCTGGCTTCCCAGAGAATCCTAGGATAAATCCCATCTGAACCAAGGGATTTATCAATTTTCATCATTTCTAGAATTGTTAACACCTCCTCCTTATGAACCTCATTCCCATCTAGTCTAATAGTCTCAGTAAGCTCTTCGACATCACTGCCTTTTTCCAAGATGAAAACTAATGAAAAATGTACATTTAGCACCTCTCCTACCTCTTTGGACTCCTCCCAGAACTTTCCACGATTGTCATTGACTGGCTCTAATCTGCCTCTAGACATTATTTTACCCCTGGCATACAAATTGAAAACTTTATGGCTTTTCTTGATCGTATCTGTCAAAGACTTCTCATGCCCCCCTCCTTGCTCTCCATAACTCTCTCTTTATGTCTTTCCTGGCTAACATGTTAGTCAAATTCGATAGTAAACTATGCATCTCTCGATCGACCACTTCGGTCGTGCCTGACAGTTGTGTACTTATCCAGGACACTCCTTCGCTGTTCCTTGAACAAGCTCCATATTTCAATTGTGTCCATCTCGTGTAGTGTCCTTCCCTGTCTGATGCATCTTAAAACTTGTCTAATTGCATCGTAATGGAGTTTGCACATTCTCCCCGTGTCTGTGTGGGTTTCCGCCAGGTGCTCCGGTTTCCTCCCACAGTCCAAAAATGTGTAGGTTAGGTGAATTGGCCATGCTAAATTGCCCGGAGTGTTAGTTGCAGGGTATGAGTCTGGGTTGGTTGCGTTTCGGCGGATCGGTGTGGACTTGTTGGGCCGAAGGGCCTGTTTCCACACTGGAAGTAATCTAATCTAATCTAATTGTCTTTCCCCTAGCTATAACACTTGTCCTCCAGTATATAGCTATCCATTCCCATCGCTAAAAATAAACTTAAACGATTTGTGGTAACTATCACCAAAGTGCTCACCTTCTTCCGAACCTAACAGCTGGCCTGGTTCATTACCCAATACCAAATCCAATTTGACCTCGCCTCTTGTTAGCCTATCTCCACGCTTTGGCAATAAACCTTACTGCACATATTGGACAAAAACGGAACCATTAAAATTAGTCGATGTCTCGTGTTTCCAATCGATATTTGGAAAGTTTTCTTTAGATTAGATTACTTACAGTGTGGAAACAGGCCCTTCAGCTCAACCAGTCCACACCGACCCGCCGAACCGCAACCCACCCATACCCCTAACCGAACACTATGGGCAATTTAGCATGGCCAATTCACCTAACCTGCACATTTTTGGACTGTAGGAGGAAACCCACGCAGACACGGGGAGAATGTGCAAACGCAACACAGTCAGTCGCCTGAGGCGGGAATTGAACCCAGGTCCCTGGCGCTGTGAGACAGCAGTGTTAACTGCTGTGCCACCGTGCCTCCCACTAAAGTTCGCATAACCCTGTTAGTTCTTTTCCTACCCAGAATCATCTTTGAAATCCTTTCCTCTACGTCTTGAATTTTTCAAAGGACTATCGAAAACTCCCAACAGCCTGACTTCTTTTTTCCTGTTTCTAACCTCACCACATACTACCGGAGTAGACGTCCCTCATGTCACCTTAATACTGTCCTTGACTAACAATGTCACGCTTCCCCCTCTTTTATCATCTTCCCTGTTCTTACTGAAATATCTGAATACTGAGACCAGCAACAATCATTCCTGTCCCTGCTCTGTCATGACTGCAGCAACCATTCCTTGTTCTGTTGTATCCATGTCTCCGAAATGGCTACAACATCGAAGTTGCAGGTATGAACACATGCTGCAAGTTCACCCACCTTATTTCCAATGCTCCTGGTGTTGAAGTAGACATACTTCAAACTAACGTTTTGCTGCTCATGTAACAGTGAAAAGAAGGGAAGAATAAACAAAGAAATGTGCAAAATAATATGACAAAATAAATCTTTGACTTTAAATGTCATTTATGCGCATCTGTTGAAATATTCAATGTAAACTGTGCCCATATAAATCTAATGCTATAACAAGATGAAGATCATAGTAGATTTTTCAATTATTTTCCAGGAAGTCTGTTTCATTGCATCGCCATGGGTTTTTTTTTATATATCTTTCCCTAATCTAAGTAAACTCAATCAATTAAATGATACTATTGGACGTGAAGTATATGCCAGTGAACAAAATTAAATAGAATTGACTTCCAAATGTACTGAAGTATACGACAAGACTACCTAACAATTCACAAATTCAAGCACCTCATATGAGGACAAATAACGTCTCGCCGTGGTCAGTAAATTATTAGTTGGACCTTTGGAAACTGTTCACTGGGAGGTAGTTATAGAAAGCTGTAATCAAAATTTATTAGTATGTGTTAGTAAAAATGTTGACAAGTTGAGTACAAAATACAAGTGTGGCTCTGATTGGAAAATGTTAAAATAATAGTTGTATGGATTTAGAATAAGTTGCACATATCATTCCTGACACCATAAACACTGCATGCCCTCTGTGTTACCTGTTCAGGGCCATCGCATCAAGTGCATCAAAAGTGGCTGTGCGCCTTAATTCCTGATTTTTAATTCATTCCAGGAGGAAGACAGACCACGGTAGGGCATTAGAGAAACAGCATGTGGTGCCTGTCCAACATTAGGCTCCTCAACACTTATGTGGACAGCATGCTACCTCCGACTGCCCCAAACAGCTGACTGACCATGTTCAAGCACCTAGAGTGATGTCTGACACGGACCTGATACCAGGACTCCCTGCTGAAAATCATGAAAAGTTTCATGGTGTTCTATCTGCTCTAAATAGTGCATTAAACATCAGTACTGAGAGACTGTAATTTCTAGCTGAATAAATCACAGCTCAAAACGGCAATGCAATGCAGGGCAGGTCAGCTCCGAATCAGTGACCATGGTAACTGGAAGTGAACAAGTTCAAGATGCGGCTGAGATCAGTCCATGCGTTGTGTGCGTACGCCTTCTTGCACAGTGTCCTTGCTGCAGCATTGCAGTGGTAGTTGCTAGTGCACCCCTGAAGTGAATAACCAAGCTATAAATGGATCACATATGTGATCAGAGGGTTGTTAAAGGCTGGGATGTCAGATGCGAATGTCCACTGATGTGGAGTGCATGTTGTCCATGCCCTGAGATGTGATGCTTGGTATTCAACATGCCGGTCCTTGAGAGCAAGTGATGAGCTAAAGTCGCAATGAAACCGCTGTGACTTCCATGTCAAGAATTCTCGATATCTCACTTGTTTAGCATGTGTGGTAAAAGATTAAACTGATTTTAAAGAAGGAATTTATGGCATTAATAAGGCATAACAAGAAGTAGTCCCTCCTAATGACAAACTCACCATTCAATTGCGAGAAATTTTGACGTGCTGTCTGAAGATGCATAAAAGATAGGGTGATTTTCTTCATTTATCAAAATAGGCCTCGTCTGGTTTCTAATGTGATTCTTCCACAAATCTCATGTCACAGACGACGTTTTACAGGTCCCTTCAAATTTCTGCCTCATAAGACTAACATTTCTGTTTTTCAGATGCCTCCTGTAAGACTCCTGTGAGATCTGACTTTATCTCTGCTGAAACCATTCCATTTTCAGTGGTTCACCCATTTAACATGTGGTCATGTTTTATTTTTAATTATACCTTTATTCAGAAAATGATTTTTTTTCTTTTGAATATTATAATAAATACAAAACCAAACGATTCACAGCAATATTAAAAAAACCCCTGCAATTATATAAATAACTAATAAGTAAGCTAAAAACAATAACATGTCTTAGCGAAACAAAGCGAAAACCCTCGGTCATCGAGCGCATAAGTTTATGCATATTCATTGTTCGTTGTTCTTCCCCTCTGGATGCCAGATTCATGACATAAGAATGCCATGGCTATGTAAAGGTTCTTGATGATATGGTGGACTAATCTGTACCGAGGTAATCCAAAAGGTGATGCAATGTCTTCTAGAAATTTTCAGTTTAACGGTGCACCATAGTTGTAAGGAAATCCATCGGGATGTACTCCCTGACTCGCTTCCGCCAGCCTGCCAGTCCCGGGCTATTTTCTGAAACGCACGCTAATAGAATGTTCTTTTTGGCAGAAAAAATGAGTATACTGAAAAGCCTTTTTTTGTGTGCATCTAATGAAAGTCAACTAACAAAGACAAGAAGAAAAGATACCCAGTCCATCTGCACCTCCGTCCACCAGGCCTTCTCTATTTTGCCTGCCACACCGCTCCAGTATGTCCGCAGTCTGTGGCAGGACCAAAGACAATGAGAAAGTGTGCCCATACCTCTTTCACATTTAGGACACACTGGAGATGCTACTGCTTTAAACTTAACAAGGCGGTCTGGAGCCAGATGGACCCTCTCTAAATAGATTTTAAGCATTGCTAACAGATGATGTACCCTCAACACACTCTTCTGCATGTCAGACCAATACGGATCAGTTAGAAGTGTGGTCTCTTTTTGTATGAAGCTTCTAATTTGCTAGAAGGAAAAGGTCCCTCCTGGGCAGATCATATTTCCGAGTGAACTGGTTAAAGAACATCAATATGTCCTCTTTGAATAAATCACCCAGCGCAAGACAAGCCCATAGCTGCCCATCGTTTAAACCCAGAATCCATCATCCCACGTTGATGCCAAATAGGAAGTTTTGGCAATATTGGCCTCACCCTGATGCATAGCATTCCACAACTTGACAGTATTGATGACTATGATGCAAAGGCTATGTTTTGGTAATTGTTCTAATTTTGTCCAAGAACAGCAGGCTAATACGGATGCATATTTCATTAGATGCTTCGACACCCAATGAAAGTGAATGAGGGTCTCCAGAGCCCAATCATTCTCCGAGGATAGCAACGAGCTTAGCGGATAGATTTTGAAATGTCGGAGGCCCACTCCTCCCAGTCTGTAACAGCACTGTACTTTATTCAATTTAATTCGAAGCCACTTGCAATACCAGATAAAAGAACTAAACCAGCAGCTCAGTTTTCAAAATATTTGCTTAATAAAAAGCACAGGAAGCTTTCGCATAGGATACAACAGATGGGTAAGAATGCGCATTTTAATGAGGGCTATCAGACCGAACCAAGAGTTCGGAAGTGCCTACCATCCACGAAGGTCCTGATTCAATCTGTCAAATAAATGATCAAAATCGGCTTTAGATAGACGATCAAAAACCGAGTAATAAATATACTTCACTAGACAAAGCCCTCCTACAAAGTTGCAAAGGGGAACCGATATCTGCACTCAGACACAGGCGCTCTCAGGAGACCATCCATGGGTATGGCCTTTGACACCACAAAATTGATCTTATAACCCAAGAAGACACCAAATCGATTGATACGCTGTATCAGGTATGGCACTGATGTTGTTGGATTTGAGAAGAAGAACAAAAACATAATCTGCATACCGTGGAAGTGAATTGGGCCCGATTTCTCGAGCAGTTATATTGGACTCCCTGCGGATTGCCTCCGTCAATGGTTCAATCACCAATGCCAAAAGCAATAGCGACAAGGGACTACCCCGTTGACTGCCCTTACCCATGATAGAATCGCTTGCTCGTGCACCATTGCTGTGGACAATGGCAAGTGGAACGCTATTCAAATCCTCTACCCACCGAATGAAGGTCTCTCGCAGGCCAAACCGCTTCAAAGCATGAAAAGAGATGGCCAGTCGACCCTGTCAAACAGCTTTTTTGTGTCGAAGGAGATCACAACTTCCTGCTCCCATCACTGTTGACATACTTGTATCTTGCTAAGTAACCTCCTGATACTATCTTGCTCTCTGCAAACTTATATGAACCCTGACTGGTCCGCCATCATGATGGCGGGCAGTACTGTTTCGAGACTAATTGCCAGAGTCTTGGATAGGATTTTAAAGTTGACATTCAGGAGTGAAATGGGTCGATAGGAAGTACAATCCTCCAGGGTCCTCTTTTTTTTAAGAACAAGAGCGATGTTCGCCTCATTTAGTGATGGTGGGAGGAGGCCACGATTATGTGAGTCATTAAATATACCATGCCTCAGCACTAACAATATACTTACAAATTCATCATTTAGCTCAATGGTGAGCCCATCAGGATCCGGCGCCTTTCCATTCTGGAGCTGCCTCACAGCCCCCTCACCTCTTGATCTGACAATGGTGCACAGAGGAGAGACTTCAGGGGTGGCTACTGGAAGGTCCAATTTCTTTTAAAAAAAGACGTCACCTTAACCCGCCCATTGTCTTAGGTTTTGGATTGGTATAATTCAGAGTAATATTTCTAGAATGATGCATTGACGCTTTCAGAATCCTACTTCAAATTTCCAGTGTCGTCGTTGATTGAGGTAATGTCCTGGGACACATTATTCCCAGCAAGATATGCTAGGTACTTGTCTGGCTTATCCCATGTACAAACAGCCTTTGAATCATAAATGCAAGCAACCTCCTGGACGTCCGTGTGAGCATGGAGTTCAATGTGGACCGAAGCACCATGAACCCTTGCAGTTTACTCAGCGAGGGCCTGTGAATTTATACCTTTTCAGCCACTTTCAGACGCGTCTTGAGCAAGCGTTGCTGCTCAGACATCTATCGCTTCTTTCTGTGTGAATAAGGTTCGTCTTTCGCTTTTACACAAAAATTGGATGGGCTACTGACTGAGCGTGAATTAATATTGAAAAAAGCTCTGAACCCAGTCGAAAATAATTAATGAAACTTACCACCCGAGAGGATAATGGGGTCCACTGTCTAGTGCGTCGAGCCTACCACATTATCGTTACCCGTAATCATTAAATACATTGGGGCGTGGTTGGAAATAGTGACACTGTCAAAAATACATGACACCACCGAGCCCAGATGTCAGAAAAAAATCAATCCTGATATGTGGTTTTGGAAAGAACGTGACGTTCCTGCCAGTAGGGTTAATTTGCCTCCAAACTTCTACCAATCCCAATTCAGCACACAGAGCCTTTAATCGTTTCGATCGCAAAGATGATATCGGCAGGACATTGGGCAATCTGTCAAATATAGTGTTTATGAGTTAATGAAAATCACCTGCTCTGTTGAGACGCAATTTTATCTCGTGTAGAAAGTGCCTATGTCAAGAATTTAAGGGGGTGGGCCCGGGGACAGTTAACATTTAACTGTAAACACCAAAATTGATGGCATAGCGGACAGTGAAGAAATTCATCTAAAATTGCAAAGATACAATGATCAATTGAGTCGATGGACTGAACAGTACCGGATGGAGTTTAATTTAGTTAAATACAAGGTACTGCAGTTACATAAAACAAACAGATGAGGTGGGGCTTATATAATTGAAATTACGGCCTCGAATAGCGTTAGAGAATAGAGACAGTTCCCTAATTCTTTGAAGCTGGAGGCAATGTAGGCAGGGTGGTTAAGACAGCTTTTAGTATCCTGACTTTCATGGCTCAGACAGTTGTGTACAGAATTTGGTGCATCATGTTAAAGTTTCATAGGATGCTTATGAGGCTGCTTCTGGCTTACTGTGTGCAGTTTATTTCACCCTGTTATACGATGGATACTATTAAGCAGTCGAGCGTTCAGAAGAGATTTGCCAGGATGTTGCTCGGAAGGAAGGAATTGAGTTATAAGAAGAGACTAGATATAGATTGGGACTATTTGACATTTACGACAGAGGTAAATGGATTCTTGGTTGGTAAATGGATACAATACGAGGTCTTGCACTTTGGCAAAAAAGGAATTCAGACATGGAATATTTTCTAAAGATTGAGAAAAGTCATACAGCCAAAGTAAAAATGGATCTGGATTTCCGAGTCCAGGATTCTCCAAAGGTTAACTTGTAGGTTGAGAACGTGATAAAGAAAGCAAATGTAATGTTGTCATTTGTCTGAAGAGGGTTGGAATGCTAAAGCAGGAATTGTTACTGTCCCTTTATAAAACTCTAGTTTGACCCCATTTCGAATACTGTGTCCAATTTTGGGCCCCACTCCTCAGGAAGAACATCCTGACACTGGAGCGTGTCCAGCAGAGATTCAGCTGGGTAATCCCTGGATTGGTACGACTGACATGCAATGAACTGCAGAGGATCCTTGAATTGCACTCATTAGAGTTTAGAAGGTTTAGGGGAGATGTAATAGAAACTTATAAGGTAATGTATGTCTCAGAAAATGTGGACGCAGGGAATTGTTGCCGTTAGGTGGAGAGACGAGGACTCAGGGTTGCAGTCTTAGAATTATAGGGTGTTAATTTAGAACGGAAATGAGGAAAAAATTCTTAAGCCAGAGGGGAGTGGTCCTATGCAATTCATTTCCCCGCAGCGCAGTGGAGGCCGGTATTTCAAATGTCTGCTAGTAGAGATTGATATTTCATGATCTTGCAAGGAATTAAGGTCTACGGGGAGAGTGTAGTTAAGTGGTGTTGAAATGCCCAAGAGCCATGATTGAAAGGCGGTGTGGACTTGATATGCAAAATGGACTTACTTCCACTCCTGTGTCTTATAGTCTTATGGCCTCCCAGTTATGGTGGAGGTAGAAGGCAGGAGAATGGTGTTGAGAAACAAATAGATCATGATCAAATTGAGAAACAGACCGATTCGTGATATTCAATATAGCTTTGTACATGAGAAACCATACCTTACACAAATCATTGAGTTTTTATTTGAAGTAAAGGAGAGGACTGATGCGAGGAGACTGTTTGGCGTGATCTACATGCACTTCCATAAGACGTTTGACAAAGTTCCGCATGGTAGACTAGTTAGCCAGATTATACCACATTGGATTCAGGGAGATCTAGCCATTTGGATACAAAAATGATTCGATGGTAGAAGACCGAGGGTGGTGGTGGAGGATTACGATTCAGACTGGAGGCCCACTGCCAGTGGTGTGCCACAAGTGTCAGTGTTGAGTCCACTATTTTAGTTCGTTATTTAAATGATTTGGATGTGAACATAGGAGGAGTAGTTCCTACGTTTGCAGAAGACTCCAAAATTGGAGGTGCAGTTGACAAGGAAGAAGGCTGTGTCAGAGCACAGCAGGATCCAGTTCAGATGGGCCAATAACCTGAAGTGTTGGAGATGGAGTTCAAATTAGGCAAATGTGAGATGTTGGGGCATTCATGTGGAGGGCGCTGCAGTGCCTCAGTGGTTCGCGCTGCTGTCTCACAGCACCAGCGACTCACATTCAATTCCCGCCACAAACGACTGTCCGTGTGGATTTTGCTCATTCTCCCTGTGTCTGTGTGTGTTTCCTCTGCATGGTTCATTTTCCTCCCACAATCTAAAGATTTGCGGGCTCCGTGAATTGGCTTGCTTAATTATCCATAGTGTGAGGCGCAGTACTCAGAAATAATAAGGGGCAGGGTAAAGAATCTGGGTGCCTTACTCTTTGGAGGGTGAGTGTGATCTTTTTGACCCAAAGGACCTGTGTCCGCACTGTAGGTGATCTAACGCTGAATGTTGGAGAGGCAAAAAAGGGCAGAACTTATACACTGAATGTTCAGGTCCTGCAAGTGTTGCTGAAAAAAGATACCTTGCAGTGCAGGCTCATATTTTCTTGAAAGGGGAGGCACAGCTTGATATAAAATGAAGAAGACATCTGGTATGTTTTACTTTATTTGACGTAGCATTACATATATGGAGTTTTGGGGGGTCATATTGTTGCTGAACACGACATTGGTTAGTTCACAATAGGAAGAATGTTGCGAACCTTGAAAGCGTTCAACAAAAATTTAAGAGGATTTTGCGAGGGTTGAAGTGTTTGAGCAAGTGAATAGGTTGAGGCCGTTTTCCCTGCAGCGTCAGAGGCTGTGGGATGATGTTATACAGGTTGATAAAATCATGAGGCATATGGATAAGTTAAATCGACAAGTTCTTTTCACTTGGGTGGGAGAATCCAGAACTAGGCAGCATTGTTTTAGGGTGAGAAGGGAAAATGTTAAAGGCACCTCAGAGTGTGGTCCATGTTTGGAATGAGCTGCTGGAGGAAATGATGGAATGTGGTCCACTTAAAATATTTAACATGCATCCAGACGGGTGTATGAACAGGAAGGTTTTAAAGTCATCTTGACCAAGTTCTGGCAAATGGTATGAGATTAGGTTAAGAATCACGTCGGCATTTTCAGTTGTACCAAAGGGTTTGCTTCCGTGTTACACATCTGTGTGGGTCTAGGACTCTCATACTCTTCCACAATGACAGACAATTAAAAGACAAAGATGTTCACGGGGTCACTTCCCATCAATCTCAGACACACAGACACACACACACACACACACACGCACACACACGCACACACACGCACATACACACTACTCAGGGAACACAGCAATGATTTAACACAATAATATTTGGTTTCAGTCCCATTCACACCGAAGACAGACAAACTAACAATGAATCGATAAATTAAGAAACAGAACAAAACAAAATAAAACTGAAACAAGAATACCGGCTGCTGTCTGCGCCCTGTTTCTGGGAAGAAGTCTGAGGCGATCTGTGGCTTAATGCACACGTCCAGAAGCCTCATGTTTGTGTCCAGAGGCCGACACTGGAAAGCCATGAAGCATCCAAAGGGAGCATAACTCCTGGCAAAGCCCTACCAATTAACCCTCACTTACTGCCTAGGGATGGGAGACACCAGCATATCATTCCGGATTTTTTGGCGACACGCATGCTTACAATCGCCATTAACTTGCACGTGCTTCAGCATCCTGCCGGCCTGCTCGATGAGGTCACAAAGCCATGATGAATCATAGTGCGGGAACTGATGGACCATGCGGGAACTGAAGGACCATGCTGGAACTGCTGGTCCTCCAACCAGAGAAAATAAGGGGCGGGGCGGGCAGCCTCATCATTCAGAGAACGGGATAGGGCTAGAGCGCCACTCTCTCAGGGATAAAGTGAGGAATGTAGAAGTTGGAGGTCACAGTCAAACGTGATGCTGAAAATACACAACCGTACCGGCAGCATACAAGGAGCAAGAGAATCGGCATTTCGAGCAGTCCTGATGAAGGGCTTATGCTCCAAACTTTGACTCTCATGCTCTTTCCCACACACTGGGCAGGTGAAGTGGTGTGATTACGTTGCTGAGTGTCCAGCTCAGATGCAAAAATGAATTCCTCCACAATCCCCACATTTTCAATTTCTCGCAAGTGTGACTGCATTTCTGGTTTGTCAACTTTCATGTTTGGCAAAAGCCTTGACAACACACAAAACATGTTTCCCTCCATATACGGAATCGTATTACTTTCAATTTGTGATCAAATAAGCGATTCCATCAGATCATGGTGTGGTGGCTGTTTGGTAAATCTTGCTCTTTTAATATTCTGTGAAATTGATGTCAACAAACAACAAGAGACTGAAAGAAACAATCTCACAAGCCTCTGCCTTTCACGTGAAGTTAGGAACTGAAGGGAGGTGAGACGTATGCAACTTGAACATAACTTCATCAGAATCTTGCCAAAACTCAACTTCAACTTGCGATAAACACCAAGGTAGCAGGTGAATATGAACACCGTCACCTCCAAGATTCCTCCAGATCACACATCGTCAAGACTTGTCTGATATCCAGTCCTAGTGAAGCAGAGGCGGAGCAGTAGAATTTAATTCCTTCAATTAAATCATGTCAAAATTGAGACATTTGTTTTCAGTCCACAACACAAACTTTGCTGCCTTGCCACTGACTACATTCCACTTGCTGAAAACTGTCTGAGTGTGAACCAAACGTGTGATAAATTCGGTGAATATTTTCATCCCGAGATGTGTTTTCAACCACAATTCCCCATCATTATCAAGACGACACACTTCCACATCAGTAACATCACTTAACTCCTCACAGTCGCTGATCATCAGCTTCTGAAACTCACGTCCATTCCTTTCTTCCCGCTGGACCTAACTCCGAATGCACTCCCCAATGTCTTCGCAAAAGCCCCTCTATGCATCCATCTGCCTCGATTAATAGGTGTACTTAAGCTTATGTTTAATGATTTGTTTCTATTGCCTTGAATGTCTGTATCTTCCTACACGAGCTTCCAAAACGCGGTAAGGAAGTACTTAAACGTTATTCACCTCGTGATGTAATTCTAGAAATCTAGATGAAGTCATCTAGAAATCTTCTGCCTCTGTGAGTCGTCGTTCCACGTCTTTTTCGCCCACCACACAACGCTTGCACATCTCTTTTTTAAACTTTCCAGCCTTCTATTTAAACCTGTTGACCATGTCCTATTTATCTACACCAGTAATGTCCACCAGCTCTCTCAAGGGCAATTCGTGTGGCCAATTAAAGCCAGCAGTGCCGACACCTCAAGATTGAATTATCACAAATGTTTCAGTTTTATTTTGTTTTGTTTCCTAATTTATCGATTCATTGTTTGTTTATCTGTCTTCGGTGTGAATGGGACTGAAACCAAATATTATTGTTAAATCATGGCTGTGTTCCCTGAGTTGTTTGTGTGTGTGTGTGTGTGTGTGTGTCAGTGTGTGTGTGGTGTGTGTGTGTGTGTGTGTGTGTGTGTCTGAGATTGATGGGAAGTGACCCCGTGAACATCTTTCAAGATGTCTGCATTGTCTGTAATTCGAACCTCCAGAGGATTCTCGATTTTCAATGTTGCACATTTGGTGCCCTTGGCTTTCAGCTGTCAAGGCCATTAACTGTGAAATCTTGTCACAAACGTCTCCCACTCTCGATCTCAAGTTTTGTGCTTCAAAGTACTCCTTCATAATGACATACTTTATAATAACAAATATTGGCACCACCCTAATACATCGGTGTACGACTGGGGTCAACGATTCCTTTATAAAACCCATGAGAAAACGCGCAGAAGTTTCTATGATGTGTAAGGTTCTTTATTTATATAAATTTATTCTCATTGATTTGGACACGTATGACAGTCTCTTCATCATCACTCGGTGAATTACTCCTTCGCTAATGCCATTGTGGGAGCTACTCAGGGGTGCTAATTGCTGTAGGAAATGGTCAGGGGATGTTCAGCTGAAAAATACTATTTAGACAGTCAATGGAAGTGACAGTACAATAACTAAGCAGTTGCACCCAGTACTGCAAATAGGGGAGGTCAGACAATGACAGATTTGATAAGAGAGTATTGAGATGAAACAAAGCATTGGATGGACATTGAATCAGATCCAAACCAAGGTGACACACCAGTCCCATAGCCATGTCAAGCTTTCATAGATAGATGACAACAGCACTAAATTCTGTATATGATTATGAAAATAAATTCATTGCTTGTAACATAAAAATAAAATGCAGGGGTCTGTAACTCAAAACATATGGGAAGCTCTGTGGTCAGACGAAACTCTCACCGTTGACGAAATACCTGGGAGTGAGGGTGACCTTACTGAGCATTTGCCTTATACGATAACATCACCCACATGAACGCAGAATGTGCGGGACTGTGTAAATAAGTGGTCTCCACAACGGATGTTTGATCAGAATCGTTCAAGAAATGTGATATATTAAGTGAAATGTCAGGTTCGAGAAAGTGAAGCTTGTTATGCACAGGGCACATGAGATAGAGGTGAGATTTGATAAAGGTGTCTCTATTTCTGATAGACTTAGCTAAGATAGGCAAAGAATATGACTCCCATTATTTGATAATAGAAATATTGGGCATACAGATGGAAGATAATGGCAAGCATTACTGGGAGATGTAAGAAAGGAATTTCATATTACTTTTATTTTCCTCAGTTCCATTCAAAGGCCGATAGCATCTAGTGCTAAATGACACGTCATGTTTTGTTCTTGATATATAATGTGGATTAAGTTTCTGATCTGCAACTTCTCTTCTAACAAATAAGTTTACAAAAGTGATTTGAGTTAGTCCAGAAGAGAAATTGTGAAGATACAAATATTTATGTTGTTTGGAGTTTGGTGCATGTAAATGCTTGCCTCCTCACTCCCTGGAAAAAAACAGTTTGCAGAGTCTGTAACTGTCAGTCCAGGAGAGACATTCACAACATTCTCCTGGTCAGCGTTGACCGCACATGTGCACTGCTGCACTTTCCCCTGCAAAGATGACGGCTGATAGTTGGGACCAGTCGCTGAGATGGAGTGTCGACCTTTCCTGTTTGGTGGCAGACAGATTCATTATACAGGCTCTGCCGCAACCACACTGCATAGAAAGCCTCGCCGTCTAACTGCCCATCTATCACCTCCTTCACTCCCCCTCATTGTTACGTTTTCTGCAGCCTAAGAAAAGAGCGAATTCTTCTTCGGATCACTCCAACTGTGCCTGGGCACACGTGAAGATATTAAGAATGCGCACTGATAAGCAGTGCTGTGGAATAGGGGATATACAATATCTCTCAGAGTTCGGGTTATAGAAGCTTTTCTTAGAATCGCTGCAGTATGCAAACAGGCTATTTGGTCCAACACGTGCAAAAACACTTTGAAGCATAACCCACCCAGAACATTCCCTTAGCATATCGCCCCTACATTTGACCTGACCCATGCACATAACCTACATATCACTGAACGCTATGGGCAACTTAGTATGGCTAATTCACCTGACCTGCACATCTTTGGAGTGTGTGAGGAAACCGGAACATCCGGAGGAAACATACGCCGACACAGGCTGAATGTGCAAAGTCCACAAAGACAGTCGCCCGAGGCTGGTTAATCTGAAGCAATTGTAGATTTTAAATGTATTTGTTTCGATGTTTATAAGTAATCTTTCCACTTATCTCCTGCAAAGTTAACTAATACGCTCAATACATGTAATGGAGAATAAAACGTTTCTTGTGCATCCCAGTGATGTAACAAAGTCTGACTCTAAAACATGTATTAAAGGATTAATCAGGCCATAATCATTCTGGATCAACCGGGCTGCTTCCTTCTTCGAGGGAGAGACAATTGTGATGGTTTAATGTAAGGGACATGACTCTTCAGATTAACAGAGAGTTTGAAAAAAATAGAGTCTATCGCGTTAATTTCAGACAATGAGTTTTAAACCCACACTTTTAGCATCTGCCAAATGACTACGAGAAACAGTTGTCTTTCAGAATTACTGTTTCAAGAAAGCTGCTTTTATTTCACATAAGCCCTTAAGACATTGAAGTAGTGTTCAGATGATCAATTCAAACACCAGGCGGTGAGTTACGTGCTGCAACGTGGGTGAGACGTGAGACGTTTCATGACTGACACTGATACAATGGTCGAAAGGCCCTATCGCCATATTGTTGAAGGCACAGTGACTCTATCATTTTCAATTGATCAAAAAAGTCAAAGACAATGTCTCAAGCAAAGTTCCAAACATTGCATGTGCCCCACTTGGTGCTTTAGTAGTAGAAACTTAGTTTAATTACCAGTTTAATTGCTGAGTTTAATTACCAGTTAAAGATTTAAAAATTGTCGTTCCTTAAATTGAAAGTGAATTCCTGACATTAGAAATAGCAAAGATAGCAACTCTGTCAGATTCGGTGAGAGTTTCACATCGGAGGTAAAACCAAATGGGAAGAAGCGCTGAAATCAGTTGCCTTGGCCTGCTCAGGCGCAGTACTACAAAAATGCAGCGTTTTTCTTTTAAATATTCAATTAGTCCAACGCAGAAAGGCTGGTCCTCTTCCAGGAGAACCTGGGATCTGAGAGCCTCCAATCAGAATGGGGATAGCACATTTAAGACAGAGATGAAGAAGCACTTATTCCCTCAGATGGTTCTGAATTGGTGGACTTCATGAAAGCAGAAGACTGCGACAGAAGAGTCATTAAGTGTAATCAAGGTTCACATCCGCAGATCTCTAATCAGTAAAGGAATCCAGCGTTATGTTGAAAAGCAAGAAAATGCATTTTAGGATGCCGACATCAGACATGAAATCATTGAAACGAGGAGCTGACTTGATGGTCTTAAAACAAGGCGAGCAGTTAACTTTCCCAAACCCCCTTTCCCCTTCCCATTTTGTGACGTCCCCTCTATTCTTATATTAAACGGATTGCACGTCAGGCAATTGCAACTGACATTGCTGATGCGAGGAAGCGATTTTGCCCGGTCAACAGCAGGATTCTGATTCTAACGTTCAGGCCGTATGTCATTTTGATTAGTGTAAAAGTTAATCATTAATAGGCCGTGGCAATGAAAATACTGAAAGCTCATAAGTATACGAAATTGTGTAGATCTGTTTATATTACACTGGACAATGCCTGTTTCTGCATTGCATTCTGACATCCTTCTGTGCCTGATCCCTTGGCTCTTTCTCGGTTTTGTTCGTTTATTTCCTTCTGTTCCTGAAATGTTTTGGTCTTTGTATGAGCCTGTAAAGCTGACCTGAATAAGGTCTGCCAAATTGAAAATGCTTGCATCCCCTCCGAACAATGAACTGAAGGCCAATGTGCAAAGGAAAACATACAAAGGAAAGAAAATGTTGTTGATTGATGTAGAGCGATGAGTATACCAGGGCAAACAGGAACATCGATCTTCAGCATTTATATTGAGCCTGGCTCCACTTCGCATGCAGTTAAATTTCACAGACCTCCATTGCCATTCCGATTTTCCTAACATCCACTCTGTTCTTGCTTTAAATCGATTGCACATCAGGCAATTGCAGCTGACATTTCTCGGGAAGGGAGGTGATTCTAACTGGTCCACAGTATCATTCTGCTTCTCAATATCAAATAATATGTCATAATGTTTACTGTAAATGTTAACCATTAACAGGCCTTGGCAGTGAAAGCATTGATTCTTTATCACTGGATTACGAGTGAGTATATTTTCTAATATCACCGTGGAGAGTGCCTGGTTCAGCATTTTATTCTCCCATCCTTCTGTACATGATCCCTTTGGCTCTATCTAGGATTTGTGGGGTGGTTTATAATACACAGGCAATCCAATAATCTGTTGCGCTGTAGTTTCGAATGCATGAGAGGTTTTCCCTGAGCTGTCTCAAAAGCTCAGTGGTTCGAACAGTGGCCTTGTTTGTCATTCCAGGAACTTCAGGAAGAACATTCCGCAGGACAGGAAGTAGCTGATATGAGCAATGTTCCAGTTTGATAATAAGAGCGAGGTGACGCAGTATAAACTCTAGAGAGACGGGGAATCGATGGGGAAGCAACACTAGCAGTAGGGGGGGCTGAATGTTTCCAATCGTTGCTGCAACCAGACGCTGGTGTTGAAGTCTGAAATGGGACAATATTAGCTGAGCGTTTGAAATCTTACATTTCTGGTTGTTTTCTCCTGCTGCCTCTATTACTCTCGGGGAATTGTGCCTGTGTGCTTCGTCTGTGAGAGAAAATGAGGTTCAGTTCCCCGACTTCAATCACATTCATTGCGTAGTTTGAGGTTAAAGCGTTGCAGGGAAATTATCATGGACATTAACACTTGAAACATCGGAGCACACAAGGCTACAGGCCAAGTGCTTGGAACGGGAATGATGGGCCTCTTTTTGTGCTGTAAAAACTCGATAATTCAATCTTTTTGAGTGTCAACTTGTCTCCAGTGACACAGTTGCAAAAGATCTCATGAAAAAAACGACACAAGTGCACCTGCAGTCATCACTGGTAGTCCAGATTGGGCGCTGACACGGTGATGGCCTCAGTTTCATAACAGGTCAGAGAATTAGGATTTTGTTGTTCCTGACGCAGAACAGCTCTAACAGGAATCCGTTCATTGACTTAGATCAGTCAAAGTCCCATCTCCTTATTGAAAGGAAATGTGTGTTATCTGTTTCTGCACAGTTGACGCGTTATTCTCCTCAAATTCTGATCACCAAAGAGTTTCTAAATATTCTCAATACTGCGACTGGGCTATTTGTTTCATTTCCTTTCCGTTCTCAGGAGCTGCAGCGATTGCGTCGGTTGGTTTGGGAAAAAGGAAAGGTGGACAACTTGTGGAAGTACTTCAGCTTCTCCACCTCTGACATTGTTGGCACACTGACTCTGATATTGTCCATGACTTAGTGTTGCCGATGTTGAGCTGGCGTGGCAAAGCTTAAAAAATCACAGAACACCAGGTTATTATCCAACAGGTTTATTCGGAAGCAGTAGTTTCCAGAGCGCTGGTCCTTTATCAGCTGGTGGACTTTCTGCAGAAACGTGATGCCTGTGTCGATTTGTGCAATTTTCTTGGAAATCCTCTTCGCTTTGAGCTGGCAATTCGTGTTTCGATGGTCGCCAAGACTTGGACTTGCTGATCTTGGATGGAGTGGACAAAGTTAAAAACC
Source organism: Chiloscyllium punctatum (assembly GCF_047496795.1). Classification (NCBI taxonomy): domain Eukaryota; kingdom Metazoa; phylum Chordata; class Chondrichthyes; order Orectolobiformes; family Hemiscylliidae; genus Chiloscyllium; species Chiloscyllium punctatum. The sequence goes on along the minus strand of NC_092771.1, from coordinate 47,705,079 downwards.
ACCCAACACCAGAAAATAGAACAACACGTTTACTTGGAAGCATTAGCTTTCGGAGTGCCGTTTCAACCAATTGATGAAGGAGCATCTCTTTGAAAGCTTGATTTTCCAAGTAAACTTGATGAATCACAATCTGCTGTTGATTGATGTTTCTTCTGATGTTCTCGGTAACATTTAATGATTGTATATATTAAAATAATTCGCGTTCGTGCAGACGAAAATTTGTTATATCATCTCTGCTTCAGTGCAATGAGAGACATTCGTTTGGAAGTACAATAAAGCTCCCCTTTGAGATTGAACCGAGAGCCAAACATGCAATCATCCACAGTCGGTTGCGCACAACTATCCAGTGCACAACTAGCAACATTCATGCTGTAAACTTAAATGCTGGAAAGTTCTGGGGTAACATGGGCATGAGCAATAATAGTAACATTCACAAGGTGACAAACCGGCAAAGATAATCCCTGTTACTACTTCACTTCAATGGTCCCCAGTGAGTTTCTCTTGCAAAAGAAACACATTTGGCCTCAGGAAGCTAACATTGACTCTCTCGAATCTGATCAGCCAACCAATGAGGTCACGACAGAGCTGATACATTTCAACTCAACTTTCCTTCTTTTCCATCTTAACTCGAGGTTAGCTGCAGCCGAAACACAACATTGTACATTCCTGTTAATTTTCGGAGCATTATATTACTCTAATGACTTGTGCGAATTTGCAGGAAACTGAATAATATGAAACAGGTAAAAAGCTCTTCCTGCATTTTAACCCAATTCAGAATAGGTCAGATAAGAAAAGTCAGAGAAGTGAAACATTGCCCCGGTTTCGCTCGACGTCAATGCTCTATCACACGTTGAATCAAGAGAAGGACTTGTCTTTGTAAACTAAAGAACTAACGTTTTCCCGGGAAAGATTCTTTGTCAATCAATTAACATCTGAGCTACCGAAACTTATTTTATTTCAGAATAAAATTGCTGCATATCCTTTTCCCAAATCTGATGTCCCAGTGCTCCTTGCTGCATGTCAATCGAAGCTGTTCCAAGTGATTTTGATTGCCTTGGACTTCGGGACAGGCATCAACGAAAAGTGACCGTGCAGACACTGATAGCTAAGTTCAGTACCCATAGAGAGGGATTGAACCGGGACCCTGGGTTCATGTCACACGACAGGTGAACACCGTTGCACTACACACGCACACAGACTCTCCTACACACACAGTCACCGACAGACACACACCCCTATACACAGAAAAGCTCCTACAGACACACTGCCACACTCACACATGCACCTTCTCACAGACCTCAACCCCTTCATACCCACAAGCACATATATGCTATCTCACAGAACTCACAACGCCCCCCCACCCCAGACAAATACATGCTGTAAAACTGCATGAATCTATGTAAGACCATGTTAATTCATTTATTTTTAGGTTAGGGTCAATCTAAACAGGATGGCATAGGCAACAGACCGGGGGCTAACACCTTCAACATCTTATATGGCTGACACCAATTGTTACAGTGAATCTGAGAATGTAAGTTTAAAAGAAAGGTTCTGTGATTTACATACGAAAAAAGTGAGTCTATCTTGGACATTAAAACACACTTAACAAAATATCAAGGATTTTTTCAATGTATAATTTCAGTTACATCACACTGTAATCTTTTGCTCTGAATTCTGTGTCCTACATTTGTGCACTCCACAACCACTTAATAAAGGAGCAGAGCTCCGAAAGCGAGTGTTGCCAAATAGACCTGTTGGATTATAACCTGGTGTTGTGTGATTTTTACCGTTATACACCCCAGTCCAACAGCAGCATCTCCAAATCGTAAAAGTACATTCCGTTCAGAGTATCTTGAAATTGGCTCCAAATTTGGCTGTGAGAGATGCTGATAGAAGGAGGCTGGCATAATTAGAGGCTGGGGTTCAGTGGCATAACACATGAAACAGTGCCAGGTCTCTTATAGAGTCATGGAGTCATAGAGATGTACAGCATGGAAACAGACACTTCGGTACAACCTGTCCATGCCGATCAGACATCCCAACCCAATCTAGTCCCAACTGCCAGCACCCGACCCATAGCACTCCAAACCCTTCCTATTCATATACCCATCCAAATGCCTCTTAAATGTTGCAATTGTACCAGACTCAACCCCACCCTCTGGCTGCTCATTCCATGCACGTACCACCCTCTGCGTGAAAAAGTAGCCCCTTACGTCTCTTTTATATCTTTCTCCTCTCACACTAAACCTATGCCCTCTCGTTCTGGACTCCCGACCCCAGGGAAAAGACTTTGTCTATTTATCCTATCCATGCCCCTCATAATTTTGTAAACTTCTATAAGGTCACCCCTCAGGCACCGACGCTCCAGTGAAAACAGCCCCAGCCTGTTCATCCTTTCCCTGTAGCTCAGATCTGTGATATTCGTAAATTATAGCGATAAGAGTGTGTGTTTGTTGATCGTGGGCGATCTGAGGTTGCAGGGGTCGAGTCAGAGATGAAAAGCGATTTTGACCATGACAATATTTACCGGATATTTCGCAATGACGAAGAAAGTCTTCGGGTATCGATAAAAGTAGACAGATTTGTTCGATGGGCAGATCAGTGACAGATGAAATTTCACGCCGATAAACGTAAGGTGATGAACTTTGTAAGTTGCAAGACAAGGCAGAAATCAATGAATGTTGGGAAAGTAGGAAGACCAGAGGAACAGAGAGCGTGTGGGGATCTGGTTAATAGATTCCTGAAGGCAGCAGTACGGTTTAATACAGGGGTTAAGAAGGTAAATGTGCCTTGACCAATCGTGGGTAGATTGCTACGTTAGGGAGACTCTGTTAGAGTTGTGCAGGAGTCACAGAATTACAGAGATCGACTGCATTGGAACAGGCCCTTTTGCCCAAACTGCCCATGCCTACCTCACCGTCTTTACCGTTAAAGTAGTCCTATTTATCGACTTATATTACATTTCCCTCCATACCTATCCTGTTCATGCACCTGTCTACATGTTCCTTAAATAAAGCAAATTGTTCTCGCTTCCACCAATACATCCTGCTGCCTATTCGAGACACTCACGACTTTATTTATGAAAATATTGCCCCAATGTTCTCTTTGCTGTCTGCCCCCTCTCATATTAAACATCTACCTTTGAGACTTCCACTCCCTTCTCACGGGGAAAATCTATTACTACCAAACTTATCTGTGCCTCTAATCATTTTATGGACGGAAATAACACCATCCCTCAGTCTCATATGCTTTAAAGCGAAGCCTATTTAACCCCTCGTTATATCTCAAACCTTCCAGTCCAAATTGCATCCCAGCAAATCATTTCTGCACTGTTTCTCGTTTAGCACTGTCATTTCGAAAAAGGGCAACCAGAACTCGACGTTATATTCCAAAGAGGGACTCACCCATATATTGTCCAAATACAGCAAGATGTCTATAATCAATGGTCTGATGGAGCAAGCTTGGATCTCTTCAGTCCACAATACTCCCCAAGCCACAACTATTCACTGTGTAAATCCCGCCCTAGTTTGACCCACCACACTACAATACATGGGGTTGTTTTTCTAAATTAAACGCCATTTGCTACTCTTCAGTACACTGATTCAGTTGACGAAGGTCTCTCTTGTCAGATAATCTTCTTCGTTGTTCACTCTTGCACCAATTTTAGTGTCATCTGTTAATCTGTTAATCGGACATCCTAAATTGACACTAGATGATTTAAATTAATGATGAATAACATTACGACTGATTCCTATGGCACACCAAATGTCAAATGCCTCCAGTCTGAAAACCACCACCCTCCCACCACCGTCTGTATTCTCGCATCTGTTATAAATGACAAAACACCAGGTTATAGTCCAACGGGTCTATGTGGAAGCTCTAGCTTTCGGTGTGCTGCTCCTTTTTCAACTACCTGATGAAGAAGCAGTGCTCCGCGAGTTAGTGATTCCAAAAAAGTCCCTTGGGCTACAGCCCAGTGTTTCTGACCTTGAGATTTATACACCCTCGTCCAACAGCAGCTCATCCACAGTATCCTCGCATCAAAACAATTTTGCGTTCAATTGGCTAGGTGTCTCTGGGCCCAGTGAGATGTTCTCTCAATAGCCTATCGTGAGACACCTGTCAAAGGGCTGGATAAAGTTCATCTAAACAAAATCTTCTGCACTGCCCTCGAAAACGTTTTTGCATACCCCTTCAAAAATACACAATTCGCACACTGTTTGGACGAAAGGTGGAGTATGCATTGAAGCTTCGGTCTCTGCACCAGAAGAAGAATGCTATTGCATTAGAAAGCGTGAGAAGGAGGTTCACAAACATGTTGTTTTGGCAGTAGCAGTTCAGCTATGAATCGAGCGGCTGGAAAACCTCGGTTTGCTTTATTTTAAAAATTGACTGGGATATTTAGGATATGAGGGGCATAGACAACATGGATCGAAAACATTTAGTCCTCTTACTCGAAGAGCTAATAACAAGATGGCATGATTTTGAGATGAAAAGCGAGAGTTTTAGAGGGGCATGAGGCAACATTGTCTCACCTGACAGTGATGGTAGGGACCTGCAATGCCTTTCTTTCTCAGGAGGGCAACTGAGGCGGGCAACATCAGAGCCTTTAAAGATAACTTGTATACGCATTTGGAATGCCATAATATTCAAGACTACAGACAAAGTGCCTAGAAATCAGACTAGTGTATCTTTTAGTGTAATGTTAAGGTCAAACTTGATGGAACGATGGGTCATCTCTGTCCTGTATGATGCCATCCTTCCATGATTCTGAAGTTAAGTCTCTGATTATTTTTGCATGCATTTTGAGAAAAATATTACCTAGTAGAAGTTCAAAATGTGTCAGCTTCTCTTTCTATATTGGAGTACTCATTCACAGATAGAATATCCCACACGAGTCACGTAACCGAATTAGCAACAAAAAGAGTTGAAAAACTGTGTGCAATAGAACAGCTCTCAACAAGCTGCAAAACATGAAGTGTTGAATGACTGAATACATTGCAGCAGTGTTCAGGCCTAAAACACTGCATCTGCAACAAACAGTTCTATATTTGTGAATGTCTTCGGAAGTAGACAGCAGTGCAATCCATACGGGAACTGACAGTTGGGAACTTGAGAGTTTCCTGCCAAGGTTTAAAATGAATTGTCTTTCCAGTCATCATTTTGAATGATTCTTTGAAATGTTTTTCACTGTTCATTTCCAGGCAGACGTTTCAGTCTATTTACCCAGTCTTGGTAATTTCTCTCCTGGTGACTGTCTTTTTATTTCCGATTTGGATTTTTGTTTGTGTTTGGAATGGTAACAATCAAACTTCATATTCCCTTTAAATTCCTTGGTATCACTATTTTGAATACTTCTCTTTTCTCTAACATTCCTCATTCACCCAGTTTAATTGCACAATGCAGGATCTAAGGGCAATGCGTTTTAAGCTTGGCAAGGAGGCTCAGTGGTCAGCACGACTGTCTCACAGCAGCAGGCTTCTGAATTTGCATTCAGCCTCGCGTGTTTGTGCACGGTTTGCACATTTTCGCCATGTGTACGTGGGTTTACTCTGCGTGCTCGTTTCTTCCCACAATCCAATCATGTGCAACTTAATTAATTGGACATGTTAAGTTGCACACAGTGTTCAGGGATGTATCTGTTCAGTGCATTATCCATTGACAAATGTAGAGTAATTAGATAGGAAATGGGTGCGTTTGTGTTACTCTTTATGAGGTCAGTTTAGACGTGTTATCACAAATGACCTGATTCCAAACTGAAGCGATTGCAATCATATACCTCGCCAATTGCACAATCGGTTCTCCTGAGAAACACTGTCAAAAGCATAATGCAAGCTCATCTGCAAGAGCAGTGTTGCTCATGTGATTCCCGCAGAGAAGATAAATTTTGAAGATCTCAAAAATTACCAGTCCACAGATAGGAACAGACCTGCTGAATTCCGAAGCAACTGTCTGTCTTTTCCAAAATACTGCTGTAACATCAAAAAGTTGTTTGGAGGCTTATTAGGAGCTTCCTCCTCTCTCTTCTCTTAATTCTGAATCCACGCAAGATTTTGAAGTTGATTTTTTTTCTTGCCATCGGGGTGGCATGGTAGCACAGTGGTTAGTACTGCTGCCTCACATCAGAGACCCGGGTTCAATTGCAGCCTCGGCAGCTGTCTCTGTGGAGTTTGCATATTCTCCCTGCGTCTGCTTGGGTTTCCCCCGACAGTCCAAAATTATGCAGGTTAGGTTAATTGGCCATGCTAAATTACCTGTAGTGTTAGGTGAAAAGGGTAAATGTTGGGGGTGAGGGTTGCTTTTTGGAGGGTCGGTGAGGACTTGTTTCAACACTGTAAGTAATCTAATCTAATCATTGCCTTTGTCTCTCTACAAAACAATGTTAGGCCTTTGGTTTTCCCATCGTGTCTGTCTACAAAATTGATTTCCCTGGATTATTGATGTACAACTCTGATTACCTTGTTACCCCGTCGCCACGGTGTGATAGAATTATTTGTTTCTCTGTCACAAGCCCATTTTATTGCAATTGCGTTGTTCATTCACACAAAAAACTTGCTATTTTAATCCACAATGCACTGTCCTCGAATAATTTGCTAACACACAATTTGCTGACACATTCTCATCCTTCTGTCTTTGAACACATCACCATACACTCACGATGCATTAAACTGTCTCTTTTTATAGAATCCCTTCAGTGCAGAATAATAACCCTCCCACCCATCCATCATGGTAACCCAATCATAGCTAACCCACTTAACGTGTTTATTTGCTGGACACTGAAGGGCGACTTAGCATGGCCAATGTACCTCATTTGCTCGTCGATGGACAATTGTAGGAAACCTAAGCATCTGTCAAAATTCGATGCAGAAACTGCACAAAAACCCGCAGACAATTGACCAAGGCTGGAATCCTGCTCAGGTCTTTTGCATTGAGAGGTAGCAGAGTTAATCATTGATCCATGACACTATTCTTTTGAGTAGGGAAATCTCCCTTCACCTGCTGCCTGCCTATGTTTTACTTTAAATCCCTGTCCACAACACTACTTATACAATTGACGAGGCCACTGGTGTCAGCACACTTCCTATGGAGACCATCCCACTGCAAAAGCACACTCATCGCTGACAGCTGCTTCCAGTGGCCCATGAGCAGAATCACTTCTCCCAACATAACAGTATGTCTGAGCCTGGAATGTTCCAGTGCATAACAGGTTAACCACAGTATCACAGGTAAAATAGTTCCTGCTTGAATGCATCACTTTCCAGGTCTCTTCCACTGACACTGGTGGAGCCGGATTCAGCAGATTTCTCCCTGACTGAGAGAACAGCAGAAAGGTGGGGCAGTACAGATCAGGGATGTATGTTGGCGTCTTCGAGAACACAGTGTGTGTCGGCACCATTCTGTATGAATAATTCTCACAGTGATGATCTAACTTCTGTGTATCTCTTTTCGCACTTCGGTGATTCCCTGACTCAGCAGAATTCTCCACTTCCATTTTCATCATTATTCCACTGAAGATGATCGAGCATCCATAGAGAGAAAGGAAAGAGGGATCTGGAGCCTTCGATAAAATCTCGGTGAGTTCGGATCACTGCCAGTGAGCAGAGGACAGAGTGCAGAAGTAAGGCACCACAAGCCAGGACTGCCGATGCAAACTACTCGCTTGATGTCTTCGTGAGGCCCTGAAAACCAGGTGTGAAGCGGAATTGTCAAGATAGGGTGGGCATGAAGCCTGAATTCTTTCTGTTCTTTGTGTTTGATTCATTTCACGTTTTGCCAATATTTTGTATGTCTGTGTCTTTAAGTGATGTAACTTCCACAAAAGTTCATTTTGATGTCATCTCTTCCAGTCGTTCCATCAAACTCAATCTGTCTAACCTCTTTCACTTGCAAAAACGCTTCTCGATTTCTCTAATAGTCGAAAGGCACCACATCATCCCTGTCCCCGAAGAGCCGTTCAATTGTCTGAAACATCTCTCTCCCTACCACCTCCTCCAGTCCCAATAATTTTAATTCTGTAACCTTCTACGATCTCCACGGCTCTCTTTTCTTGTAATCTTCTTCAGCAATGAGTACTCTCCCTATGTCATATTTTTTCCCTACAGGTCCGACATCCCTCTCTGTTTGTGTCGCCTCAGTTTCTTCCGAGATCTTGCCCTACTCTGTTGCTGTCTCTTCGAATTGTAAACCGCACCCTTCTTGTGTGATCACAAACAGCCCGATAACACTCGCTTGATCTGTGAATTGATTCAGTCGGTCCATCAAGACCAATCACAGTAACCATCCTAAATCTGATACCCTCCCTGCCTTTGACTCCATTCAGTCTCCCTCAGAATCCCCTACAACAGCTTGTCCTACACACACCCAGCATTTCCGTAAAGCACTTTCATAAAGAATGGCTTAACATAGCTACCATTCGGACACTCCAACTGTTCCTGTCGATGACACAAATAAATTCTCTAGGAAACCGCTATTTGCTCCCTCGCCTTCCATAAAACAACCAAACCATACATTCCATTTCTCTATAACTTCAAAGTAGTACAACAATTGCTTTCTGCATATCACCTTCAACTCATTCAGTTCCAGTTGCTAGAATTCTTAAAACACATTAAGGAAGATAAATTCCTGGGAACTGATCAAGTGTACCCCAGCATTTAATGGTAGGGACCTACAGACCGGTAAGCCAAAATTCCACGTTGACTAAGTCGTAGATGGAGATTCTGAGAGGCGGCATCCAGAAGGATTTGGAAAGGCAATAACTCATTTGCAACGATCAGCATGGCTTTGTTTATGAGAAATGGTGTTTCATTAATGGATTGAAGTTTTTTGAAGGAGTCACCAGGAAAGTAGTTGAAGACAATTAGATTCTGCTCAGATGGACTTTACCAAGGCATTTCACAAGGTAACGCATGTCCTTTGTTGAATAATGTTAAATCTTTTGGGATCCATGGAGAGCTCGCCAATTGCACAGACTACTAGCTTGATGGTAAAAAGCAGAGAGTGGGGGCAGACGGTTGTTTTTTTCTCAGCCTGTGCTCTAATCCCCACTCTGTTCCCTCGCAACAGCATCTCAAACCACCCCAACTCCATTCTTCCAGCAACGGGCTTCGAACCCATCACCATTCTGTACACTTGCAACGGACTGTGAATGCATCAACACCTTGTTCTCTTACAAAACTGCTGGGGACCCCATCCTCTGTTCTGCAAGCATCAGCCCGGGAATGCAACCCCACTTTGTCCCTCTCGCAATGGTTTGTGAAACCACGCCAGTCTGTTTTCATAGGAATGGCATGTGAAACCAATCCCGGTCATATCCCGTTGGAACAGCGTGTGAACCCATCATTAGTGGGACGTCCTATCAAAGAACTTTGAACTCTTCGCCACTTTGTTCCCAGAGCAATGGCCTGCAAATGATGTCCAACCTGTCTCTGGTTAAAAGCCTGGGAAAATATCCTCAGTCTATTCCCAAAGCAATAGACTGGGAAACCGCCCATACGCTATTCTCATAGCAACATGTTGTAAATCCATCCTCAGCCTGTTATCCATGAACTGCATGTTAATCATATCCAACCTGCTCTGCTTGGAACAAATTGTGAAACCATCCCTGCTGTGTTCCCCGAACAATAGTTTCTAACTCCAGCACGACTCTGTTTTCATAGCAACGGATCTGAACCATTTCTCACACTGTTATCCTAGCAACGGCCTGTGAGTTAATCCCCACTCAGTTCCCGAAGTAACAGACGATGAAATCATTCCTAGCCTGCTCTGGTATAAATGGCCTGCATATACACGGTTTTGTATCTCCTCGGAGCGGACCTTGAATCCATCATTAACAGGACATCACAGCAAAGACTGCTGAAAGCATTCCCAGTTTGTTCTCCAAACAAAAACTAGTAACACTATATCCACTCTGTTCTCCAAGTAGTGGCCTGATACCCCAAGCTCTCTCTGCTACCTTTGCGATGGCGTCCAACACCATTAGAATTGTGTTCCCCTTCCAACTGACGGTTATCCTAACTCCACTCTGTACTCCCAAGAACAGATTGTGAACTGTTGCCCACTCTGTTCTCTTAGCCACTGTTTCTGAAATCATCTTCACTCATTTAGTCAAGTAATGGCCAGTACTCCAGCAACATCCTATGAATTCATCCATCCACTGTTTTCATAGGCTGTGAGCCAATATCCCATATTTTCTTCGAACAACGATCGTGACATCACCCCCACTCTGTTTCCCAGGCAACAGGGTGTGAACCCATTCCCAACATATTCCCATAGCAATGGCCTGTGAACCTCGTACAACTCTATTCTCTGACCAACAGCCTTTGACCCCATTCCAACTCTGGTTTTCCAAGCAACAGCCTGCCAACACATGTCTACTCGTTTCCCATTACAATTGCTTATGATGACATCGCCTCCCTTTTCTCCTTGCAATGGCCTGCAAACTGATCGCCACTCTGTTCGCGGAGCAACAGCCCCTGAAACCATTTCCAATCTGTTCAGGTCGCATCGGTCTGTGAAGCCAACTCCACTGGCATCACCTCAGTGGCATGCGAATCCATGATGAGCGAGACGTCCATACCAAAACCATTGAACTCATCCAAACTCCAAGGAACAGCTTGTGACACCACCCCCCCACCCCAGTTCTCCTCGAAACGGCGTGTGACCTATCTGCACTCTGCTCTCCTTGCAACGGTCTTTGAACACATGCCCACTTTTTTCTACCATCAAACGATTGTAACGCTTTCCCCACGTTGTTTCCCGAGCAATGGTCTGTGAATGAAATTCCCCACTATATTCTCCTCGCGACGTCCTGTGCAATGATCTCCACTGTTTCTCACGGTACAGCCGATGACCACATCCCCACTCTCTTCGTCTAAAGGTCTGAATCCATCCCCACTCTGTTCTTATAGCAACGGCCTATGAACTCATTAGCACTCTGTTCTCCAAGCAACAGCCTGTGAACGTCATCTCTACAATGTTATCCTCGAAATAGCCTCTGTACCCGTTTCAAATCTCCTCGCTGAGCAACGGCTTGTGACAGCATTTCCGCTGTTTCTGCACCAGCAGTTTATGAAACCATTTTCATTCTCTTCCCCGAGCAATGGCCTGTGAAATCATTCCAATCCCTTCCCGTTGCAATGGCATGTGAACACATCCCCAAACTACTCTCCAAGAAAATGTATTTGACTGCACACTCATCCTGTTTCCATTGCAACAGCCTTTCACCCCATCCCCACTCTTTCCTCCCAGTGAAGTCCAGTTGAGCTAGCTTCTCTCTGTTTCCATAGCAACTGTCTGTGAACGCAACACCACACTGTTACCATGACAATGACGCATGGAGGCATTCTCACTCTGTGCCTTCGAGCAATGGCCTCTAATCCCATCCTCACACTATTCTCCAAGTAATTGCATCTGAACCCATCTCCGCTCTTCTTTCCCAGCAACAGCCAGTAAAACCATTCCCATCCTGCTCTGCTGGAAACAATCAGTGAATTCACATTCACTCTTCTCACCTCGCAACAACCAATGAACGCATCACCAATCGTTTCTTCAGGAACTGCCGGTGAACTCATCACTAGTCAGATTTGCCTGCAATAGCCTGTGATTCCATCCCCACTCTGTTATCTTTACAACGGCCTGGGATTCCACACCGCTCTGCTTTCATATCAAATAAAGACTTATAGCTGGCGGCAGGGAAATTATGATGCGGTGAGGCATGACTTAGGATGCGTGACTTGGAAAAGTAGGCTTCAAGGCAAGGGCGTAATTCATATGTGGAGCTTGTTCAAGGAGCAACTATTGAGTGTCCTTGATAAGTATGTACCTGTCAGACAGGGAGGAAAGGGTCGTGTGAGGGAGCCGTGGTTTAATAAGGAATTGGAATCCCTTGTTAAATGGAAGAGGGCGGCCTATGTAAAGATGAGGCGTGAAGGTTCAATAGGAGCGATCGAGAGTTATAAGGTAGCGAGGAAGGACATGAAGAGAGAGCTAAGAGCAGCAAGGAGGGGACATGAAAGGTCCTTAGTTGGTAGGATTAGGGAAAGTCCTAAGGCTTTCTATAGGTATGTTAGGAATAAAAGAATTACTAGGGTAGGAATAGGTCCAGTCAAGGATAGTAGTGGGAAGTTGTGTGTGGAAGCTGAAGAGATTGGGGAGACACTGAATTAATACTTTTCGTCAGTATTCACTCAGGAACAGGACATTGTTGCCGATGTGAATACTGAGTCACAATTAAGTGGAATGGATGGCTTTGAGGTATGTAGGGAAGAGGTGTTGGAAATTCTGGAAAGGTTGAAAATAGATAAGTCCCCTGGTCCTGATGGTATTTATCCTAGGATTATCTGGGAAGCAAGAGAGGAGATTGCAGAGCCACTGGCCTTGATATTTATGTCCTCGTTGTCTACAAGAATAGTGCCAGAATACTGGAGGCTAGCAAATGTGGTTCCCTTGTTCAAGAAGGGGAGGAGGGATAACCCTCGTAACTATAGGCTGGAGAATCTCACTTCTGTTGTGGGCAAAGTCTTAGAGAGAATTGTAAGGGATAGGATTTGTGAACATCTGGATAGGAATAATGTGATCAAGGATAGTCAGCATGGTTTTGTGAAGGACAGGTCGTGCCTCACAAACCTTATTGAATTCTTTGAGAAGGTGACTAAGGAGGTGGACGAGTGGAAAGCGGTAGATGTGGTGTATATGGATTTTAGTAAGGCATTTGATAAGGTTCCCCATGGTAGGCTACTGCAAAAAATACGGAAGTATGGCATTGAGGGTGAGTTGGAGGTTTGGATTAGGAATTGGCTGGCTGGAAGAAGACAGAGGGTAGTAGTTGATGGCAAAGGTTCATCTTGGAGAGCCGTCACTAGCGGTGTTCCGCAAGGATCTGTTTTGGGACCATTGCTGTTTGTCATTTTTATAAATGACCTGGAGGAGGGGTTAGAAGGTTGGGTGAGCAAGTTTGCGGATGATACAAAAGCCGGAGGAGTTGTTGACAGTGAGGAAGGATGTGGCAGGTTACAGCGGGATAGAGATAAGCTGCAGAGCTGGGCAGAAAGGTGGCAAATGGAGTTCAATGTAGCTAAGTGTGAGGTGATTCACTTTGGTAAGAGTAACAAAAAGATGGGGTACTGGGCTAATGGTCGGATACTTTGTAGTATGGTTGAGCAGTGGGATCTTGGTGTCCATGTACACAGATCTTTGAAAGTTGCCACCCAGGCAAATAGTGCGGTGAAGAAGGCATATGGCGGACTGGCTTTTATTTGTAGAGGAATTTATTTGCGGAGTCCTGAGGTCATGTTGCAGTTGGATAAGACTCTAATGCGGCCACATCTGGAGTATTGTGTGCAGTTTTGGTCGCCATACTATAGGAAGGATGTGAAGGCACTGGAACGGGTGCAGAGGAGATTTACCAGGATGTTGCCTGGTATGGTAGGAAGATCGTATGAGGAAAGGCTGAGGCACTTGGGATTGTTTTCATTGGAGAAAAGAAGATTTAGGGGTGCCTTGATAGAGGCGTACAAGATGATTAGGGGGTTAGATAGGGTTGACCGTGAGAACCTTTTTCCACGTATGGAGTCAGATTATACGACGGGGCCTAGCTTTAAATTAAGGGGTGGTAGGTAAAGGACAGATGTTAGGGGTACGTTCTTTACTCAGCGAGTCGTGGTTTCATGGAATGCCCTGCCAGTAACAGTGGTGGACTCTCCTTCTTTATGGGCATTTAAACGGGCATTGGATAGGCATATGGAGGATAGTGGGCTAGTGTAGGTTCGGTGGGTTTGGATCGGCGCAACATCGAGAGCCAAAGGGCCTGCACTGCGCTGTATTCTTCTATGTTCTATGTTCTATAACAGTGAACCATTCTCTCTGTTTTATTCCAGCAAAGGCCTGTGAAACAATTTCAAATGTGTTCATCTCAGAATGAACTGAAAACTCACCCTTGTTTTGTTCTCTGAACAAGAGCCTTTGAAACGACACCACGCAGTATCCTAAAAACAGACTGTGATCGCATATCCACTCTGGTCTGTTCCCCATGGTCTGCCGATTAATTCTCGTTCTATTTTCCTAGCAACAGCCTGTGAACCCATTCCCATTCTGATCCCCTCGCAGCGGCCTGTGAACCCATTCCCATGCTGATCCCATCGCAGCGGCCTGTGAAACCATTCCCATTCTGATCCCCTCGCAGCGGCCTGTGAACCCATTCCCATTCTGTTCTCCGGCCAACGGCCTGTGATCCCATCCCCACTCAGCATCCATAGCCAAAGCCTGTGACCCCATTCTCACTTGGTTACTTTGGAAAAGTCTCTGACCCCTTTCCCAATCACTTCTCAGAGGAAATTCCTCTGAAGCCATCACTAAGCTGTTCTCCTTGCAACAGTCTGTACATCCATATCTGTATAGATCAGCTGTGTTTTCCTGGCAACAGCCTCTGAAAGCAGTTTCACGCTGTTATGCTAGCAACTGCCCGTGAACCCAAACCTCCTCTTCTCTACTTACAATGTACAGTGAAACTATGCCCATTCTGTGCTCTTGCCAACGGTCTGTGATCCCATTCCCACTCTGACCCCCAGCAACAGCCTGTGGCCCCATTCTCATTCTGTTCTCCAAACAAAAGCCTGTGAACCTATTCGTTTTCCCGGGAACAACCGTGAACACGTCACCACTGGCATCCAGCAGGAACAGCGTGCGAATACATTGCCAGCTGTCAGCAACGGCCTAATAGCTCATTCTGACTCTGCTTTCCTGATTCCGTGCCCATTCACTTCCCCGAGCAACGAATCTGTAACCCATTCCAATTCTGTTCGCCCAATAACGGCTTTTGACCCATGCATACGCTTTTTCCTTGGTAAATCATGTCGACACAATTTCACTGTGTTGTCCATGCAATGTTTAGTGAAACTGTGCCCACGCTGATTCCTTGGTGACCCCATTCCCACGCTGTTCCACCATTAACTCCCTGAGACACCAACCTCTCTCTTTTGCGCTTTTGACAGCGTATGATCTCATTCCCAGTCTGTTACTCTTGCAATAGTCTGTGACCCTATGGCCACTCTCGTCCCCAGAAACGGCCTGTAAGCCCAACCTCGCTCTGTTTCCCAGCATCGGTCTATGAACCCCACCCCTCGCATTTCCCTTATCTGCTATCTCCGATGCCATGCCACCCAGGTAAATAGTGCTGTGAAGAAGGCATATGGTGTACTGGGCTTTATTGGTCGAGGAATTGAGTTCCCGGGTCCTGAGGTCATGTTGCAGTTGTATAAGACTCTGGTGCGGCCTCATCTGGAGTATTGTGTGCAGTTTTGTTCGCCATATTATAGGAAGGATGTGGAGGTATTGGAACGAGTGCAGAGGAGGTTTACCAGGATGTTGCATGGCATGGTAGGAAGATCGTATGAGAAAAGGCTGAGGCACTTGGGGCTTTTCTCATTGGAGAAAAGAAGGTTTAGGGGAGATTTGATAGAGGTGTACAAGATGATTAGGGGTTTAGATAGGGTTGACAGTGAGAACCTTTTTCCGCTAATGAAGTCATCTGTTACTAGGGGACACAGCTTTAAATCAAGGGGTGGTAGGTATAGGACAGATGTTAGTGGTAGATTTTTTTACTCAGCGGGTTGTGAGTTCATGGAATGCCCTGCCAGTAGCAGTGGTGGACTCTCCCTCTTTATGGTCATTTAAGCGGGCATTGGACAAGCATATGGAAGTATTAGGCTAGTGTAGGTTAGGTAGCCTTCGGTTCGCGCAACATCGAGTTCCGAAGAGCCTGTACTGCGCTGTATGTTTCTATGTTCTATGTTCTATGTTCACTGTTTCCCAAGCAACGGTGTGTGACACCATTCGCACTCTGTTTCTCCAGCAAAAGCACGGGAACTTATTCTCACCCTGTTCTGGTAGCAATGGCGCGTGACCAAGTCCTACATTATCACCATAGCAACATACTCTGAACACATTCCTATACTGTTGCTGTAGCAAAGGCCTGTGAACGCAATCCAACTCTATTCGCTTCGCAACAACCTGTGACCCCATCTGCACTCTATTCTCCCGGCAACACCGTGTGCAACCGCTCCACTCTGTTTCCAAATCAACTGCCTGTGAACCCAAAACCGCTCTATTTCCCTAGCAATTGCCCATGACTCTGAGTCTCTGAGCAATGATCTGTATAATCATCCCCATTCATTTCTCCAAGCAAAATAATGTGAAGACATCCCGATCTGTTATTCTAGCAATGAATTGTAAACAAACGCCACTCTCCTCCCGGATTAACAGCCTATGGTTCCATTCCCATTTTGGCTACCTACCAATAGCGTGTGACCCCATCCCCACTCTGTATCGTGCTAAACTGCCTGTGACCTCATTCTGAATCTGTTTCCCGAACAGCGACCTGAGTCTCCAACAGTAATCTGTTCACCGAGCAACGGTCTCGGAACCCATCACCACTCTGATCTCCTATCAACCTTCAATTACTCCAAACCCACCCTGTTCTCCGTAAAAACCCGTTTCATCAATGTTCCCGAAACAACACCTGTGAATCCATTCATGCATTAGAACATAGAACATAGAACATAGAAGAATACAGCGCAGTACAGGCCCTTCGGCCCACGATGTTGCGCCGATCAAAGCCCACCTAACCTACACTAACCCACTATCCTCCATATACCTATCCAATGCCCGCTTAAATACCCATAAAGAGGGAGAGTCCACTACTGCTACTGGCAGGGCATTCCATGAACTTACGACTCGCTGAGTGAAGAACCTACCCCTAACATCAGCCCTATATCTACCCCCCCTTAATTTAAAGCTATGCCCCCTTGTAATAGCTGACTCCATACGTGGAAAAAGGTTCTCACTGTCAACCCTATCTAACCCCCTAATCATCTTGTACACCTCTATCAAGTCACCCCTAAACCTTCTTTTCTCCAATGAAAACAACCCCAAGTGCCTCAGCCTTTCCTCATAGGATCTTCCTACCATACCAGGCAACATCCTGGTAAACTTCCTCTGCACCCGTTCCAGTGCCTCCACATCCTTCCTATAGTACGGCGACCAAAACTGCACACAATATTCCAGATGCGGCCGCACCAGAGTCTTATACAACTGCAGCATGACCTCAGGACTCCGGAACTCAATTCCTCTACCAATAAAAGCCAGTGCGCCATATGCCTTCTTCACTGCACTATTTACCTGGGTGGTAACTTTCAGAGATCTGTGTACATGGACACCAAGATCCCTCTGCTCTTCCACACTACCAAGTAGTCTACCATTAGCCCAGTAATCCATCTTTTTATTACTCTTACCAAAGTGAATCATCTCACACTTAGCTACATTGAACTCCATTTGCCACCTTTCTGCCCAGCTCTGCAGCTTCTCTATATCCCGCTTTAACCTGCCATATCCTTCCTCACTGTCTACAACTCCTCTGACTTTCGTATCATCCGCAAACTTGCTCACCCAACCTTCTAACCCATCCTCCAGTTCACCGCTAGTGACTGCACTCCAAGATGAACCTTTGCCATCAACTACTACCCTCTGTCTTCTTCCAGCCAGCCAATTCCTAATCCAAACCTCCAACTCACCCTCAATGCCATATCTCTGTATTTTCTGCAGGAGCCTACCATGGGGGACCTTATCAAATGCCTTACTAAAATCCATATACACCACATCTACCGCTTTCCCCTCATCTACCTCCTTAGTCACCTTCTCAAAGAATTCAATAAGGTTTGTGAGGCACGACCTGCCCTTCACAAAACCATGCTGACTATCCTTTATCACATCATTCTTATCCAGATGTGCATAAATTCTATCCCTTACAATTCTCTCTAAGACTTTGCCCACAACAGAAGTGAGACTCACTGGCCTATAATTACTAGGATTATCCCTACTCCCCTTCTTGAACAAGGGAACCACGTTTGCTAACCTCCAGTCCTCTGGCACTACTCCTGTAGACAAAGAGGACACAAAAATCCAGGCCAATGGCTCTGCAATCTCCTCCCTTGCTTCCCAGAGAATCCTAGGATAAATACCATCAGGCCCAGGGGACTTATCTATTTTCACCCTTGCCAGATTTTCCAACACCTCTTCTCTACATATCTCAAAGCCATCCATTCTACTTATTCGTGCCTCGGTATTCATATCGACAACAATGTCCTGTTCCTGAGTGGATACTGACGAAAAGTATTCATTCAGTGTCTCCCCAATCTCTTCAGCCTCCACACGCAACTTCCCATTACTATCCTTGATTGGACCTATTCCTACCCTAGTCATTATTTTATTCCTAACATACCTATAGAAAGCCTTAGGGTTTTCCCTAATCCTACCAACTAAGGACCTTTCATGTCCCCTCCTTGCTGCTCTTAGCTCTCTCTTCAGGTCCTTCCTCGCTACCTTATAACTCTCAATCGCCCCTATTTAACCTTCACGCCTCATCTTTACAAAGGCCGCCCTCTTCCATTTAACAAGGGATTCCAACTCCTTATTAAACCACGGCTCCCTCACACGACCCTTTCCTCCCTGCCTGATAGGTACGTACTTATCAAGGACACTCAATAGTTGCTCCTTGAACAAGTTCCACATATCAATTACGCTCTTGCCTTGGAATCTACTTTTCCAATCCACACATCCTAAGTCATGCCTCAACGCATCATAATTTCCCTGGCCCCAGCTATAACTCTTTCCCTGTAGTACACAATTATCCCTCTCCATCACTAGAGTAAAAATCACCGAATTGTGGTCATTGTCCCCAAAGTGCTCACCTATCTCTAGTTCTAATACCTGGCCTGGTTCGTTACCCAGAACCAAATCCAGTATGGCCTCACCTCTTGTTGGCTTATCTACATATTGTGTCAGGAAACTCTCCTGCACACATTGCACAAACACTGACCCATCTAACGAACTTGAGCTATAGCTTTCCCAATCAATTTCAGGAAAGTTAAAGTCTCCCATAACAATCACCCTATTACTGTCACTCTTCTCCTGAATCATCTTCGCAATCCTTTCTTCAACGATTCTAGGACTATTAGGAGGCCTATAAAAGACTCCTAACAGGGTGACCTCACCTCTTCTATTCCTAACCTCAACCCAAACTACCTCAGATGGCAAATCTTCGTCCATCTTCCTTTCCACCGCTGTAATACTATCTTTGACAAGCAAAGCCAAACCCCCCCTCTTTTACCCCCACCTCTGACCCTACTAAAACATTTAAACCCTGGAACCTGCAACAGCCAATCCTGTCCCTGATCTAGCCATGTCTCCGTAATAGCCACAACATCGAAGTCCCAGGTACCAACCCACGCTGCGCGTTCACCTACCTTATTTCGTATACTTCTGGCATTAAAGTATACACACCTCAAACCACTCTTCTGTTTACAGGCACCCTCCTTTCAGATTGATGCCATATTCCTAACCTCCCTACAGTCCAGGTCCTGCACCCTAAAGCTACAGTCTGGGTTCCCATGCCCCTGCAGAGTTAGTTTAAACCCCCCCCCCCCAAGAGCACTAGCAAACCTCCCCCCAAGGATACTGGTGCCCCTCAGGTTCAGGTGCAGACCATCCTGTTTATAGAGGTCCCATCTTCCCCAGAAAGAATCCCAGTTATCCAAGTACCGAAATCCCTCCCTCCTGCACCATCCCTGCAGCCACGCATTTAACAGTTCTCTCTCCCTATTCCTCGACTCTCTATCACGTGGCACGGGTAACAAACCAGAGACAACAACTCTGTTCGTTCTAACTCTGAGCTTCCAACCTAGCTCCCTAAAAGACTGTCTAACATCCTCAGCACTCTTCCTACCTATGTCATTGGTGCCAATATGGACCACGACTTCCGGCTGCTCCCCCTCCCCCTTAAGGACCCGGAAAACACGATCAGAGACATCACGTACCCTTGCACCTGGGAGGCAACATACCAAACGTGAGTCTCTCTCTATATTCAGCCTCTGATCAAGTACTCACTGTATTCTCCCAGCAATGGTTTGTGACAACATCCTCAGTGCTTTTCCACAGCAACAGCGTATGAACCATTATCATTCTCTTCCCTGAGCAGTGGCCTGTAAACTCATTCCCACACTTTTCCAAAAAAAGGTCCTTTCAACGCATCCTCCGTCGGTTTTACTGGCAATTGCCTTTAATCTCATCCACAAATCTATTCTCCTCGTTGATCTATTTTCAACCATCCCTGCATGGTTCCCTTTGCAATGCCCTATGAGCCCAACGCACTCCGTTGTCCTAGATATATCCTATGTGCACAGCCCTGTTCTGTTCCCCTGGCAAAACCCTATGCACCAATTACTGCTCTGTTCTCCGAGCTACGATCTGTGACCTCATGCTCACTTTCTTCTTTTCGCAACTGCCTGTGAAACCATCCGCACTCTGTTTCCCAAGCAACAGCCCATGAATAGCCCATTCTACTCACAAGGGCCTATGAGTACTTCCCTAATCTCGTCTTCTGGCAACCGTCGATCGAGTTGAGCTTTGTTCTCTTGGCACCAGAATGTGAACACATAATGACAGTTGCCATAGCAAAGACATTTGAACCCATTCCAATTCTGGTCTGCTTGTAATGGCCTGTGATACCAGCCCCACTGTGTTCTGCTAGCAACGTCCTGTGAAAGCATCCTCTGTTTGCTAACCGAAAAACTGACACCACTTTCTCACTCTGCCTTCCTCGCAATGGCCTGTGAAATCATTTCCACTCTTGTCCTCGCAACTGCCTGTAAACCCATCAGCACAAAAGTCTCTCTCCACGTACAGTGAATACATCCCCATACCGTTCTTCTTGTAATGGCCGGTGAACCCATCTGCAATCTGGTCTCTGAGCAACGACTGAACCCATCCCCAAAATCCTGTCCTACTGTTTTGACTGAATGGAAAAATTTGGCTGTTTTCACAACAGTTCGAATTTAACCATTCGGTTTAAATTATGCCTCAGGACATTAAAACTATCGAATTCAAATTTAATGTTTTGACAACGTGGAACCAATGAGATGATATCTAACGTCTGGGTATAAAGAAGCCCGCATTTTGAGAGCAATCGAAAGTGGCCAACTCTCATCTTCAGAGTGACTTCCAAAAATCACTCTCTATCAAAGGCACCTTTTGCATATGAAACATATCTGCTGCAAAAGTCCGAAGACAGCCCAGAGTCATCTCCAGCAGAATGAAGTAAGAACCAAAGATGACAGCCGTTGGGTGGTTTGGAAGTTAAGTTGATGTAATTTCAATATCTTTTTTATCTCTTGAAAATAGTACATTGTTATGCTGTTGGAGGTGGTTAACAAACGTTTAAGACAAAGGAGGCTTAGAGTTGTAAGTAGTTGTTGTTTAATGTTCACTTTCGAATAAAATAATAAATTGATTTTTTACGTAACATAATGGAATTTGGGGAGTTCTCTGTCACTTATGTGTTCACAGTCATGGAAGGAGGTGAGTTTATTTGTGTGTTTGTTTTAATTAGCAGAAGCATTTACTTCCATGTTGCAACACTGGAAACTGTGTGTTAATACATTTCCACTCTGTTAACCCAGAAAACGTCTGTCAACCCATTCGCTACTCTGTTTCCCTGGCAACAGCCTGTGAACCCATCCTTACTCTGTGTTCCTTACCATAGTCTGTGAACCCATCCCCACTCAGTTTTCTGGGAGTCAGTTGTGACCCGATTCCGACTCTGCTCTCCCGGGAATGGCCTTTGAACCCATCCCCATTTCATTTCCTGAGATATGGCCACTGAACCCATTCCCTTTCTGTTACCGTACCAACGGGCTTTGTACACACTCCCACTCTTTTCTCCTTGTCAGAGTCTGTGAATCTCTCCATGTTCTGTTACCCCAGCAATAACCTATGATTCCATTCTTACTCTCTTTTCCTTGCAACTAATCATGAACGCATCCCCACTCTTGAAACTTTCAAAGGCTTGTGTACATATTCTCGTTCTTTTCCACACGCAACAGTGTGTGAAGCCATCCCTGCTTTGGCAATGGAGCGGCAGCCTGTGACTCCATTCCTACTGTCCTTTTGTAGCAACTGGCTGTGAACTAAATCCCATCTGATTCCACTAGCAACACATTGTAAACCGATGCCCAGTTTTTCCCCGAGTACTAGCCTGTGAACCCATCAACACACTGTTCCTCCAGCAATTGTCTGTCAATCAATCCCCACAATGTTCTGTTAACAATGTCGTGTAAACATAATCTCACTCATACCCCTCGAGGTATGCCCTGTTGCCCATTTATCACTGTCAGCTCCTCACAACTGCTTGTGAACTCATATCACAGTGTTCTGCTAACCATATCAAGTGAACATTTCCCCACTCTATTCTCGTAGCTCCAGCCTGCGTATGCATCTCTTCCTTTACATCTCGCAACAGCTTGTGAACCCACATCACTGCAATACCTAGCAAAGCCTGTGAAACTGTGCAAACATTCCTGTCCTCGCAGCTACCTGCTGAACTATTATCACCTTTGTTTCCCTAGCAATGTCCTGACAATCCATCCCAAATATGACTCCCGCAACAACTGTTGATGATTCCATTCCCCGCCTATTGTCCTGGAAACGGCCTGTTAACCTGTTTCAGCTATGCTGTCCTGGCAACAGCCTGTGAAGCCAAAGCCAAATATTTCCCCAGCAAATTTCCCCTATTCTGTTCACATACCAACGACCTGTGAATCCATCGCCAGAATTGTCTTTGAGCAACGGTGCGCAACACAATTCCTGCTCTGTTTCCCCAGCAACAGCTTATGAACCAATTATCACCCTGTCTCACTAACAGTGGCATTTGAATCCATTTATAGCCTGCTCCTGTAACAACAGGCTGTGGACCCATTCCCAATCTATACTTCGAGCTCTAGGCTGTATCTCTTGCAATGGCCTCAGTCTCCATCCCAACGTTATCCCATTAACAGCACACTGAGACCACAAACGTGCTCCTTTAAACTCGCAACCGCTTGTTAACCAATCCCCACTCTGCTATACTGTCAAAAGCCTGGAAGCCATTCCTATCCTTTTAACCAGCGACAGCCTTGAATCTACTCCTAAACTATTCTCCTCGCGACCTTCTGTACTCGCAGCTCCTCTGTGATTCCTGAGGAACAGCCTGTGACTACATCCGCACTCTGTGTTCCCAGCCACGGCTTGTGAACTAATCCTCACTCTGTTTCACTCACAACTGCTTGTGAACGCATCGCATTCTGTTTTCCAGGCATTGGCCTGTGACCTCGTCACCGTTCTTTTCTCCTCGCAACAGACTAAGACTACATCTACAGTCTGCTCTCCCAGCAAATGTCTGTAAACGTATCTCAACTCTCCTGACAATAGCCTATGAATCCATTCCTCTGCTGTTTCTTCAGCAACGGCATATGAATCCATTCCTTTCAATTCCCATTCTGATGCCCAAACAATCGTATATGAAAATACGCCCACGCTCTTCCTTTACTAAATCTTGCGAGTCCATCCTTACCCTGTTAACTGAACAATGGCCTGCAAATTTATCTATACTCTCCTTCCCTACCAACGACCAGTGATCCCATTTCCACTCTGTTTCCTGAACAACAACTGTGAATGTTGCCTTGTACTACTTTCCTGTTAACTGCCTGTGAAACCATTCTGACTCTAGCAACAGTATGTAACCGATTTCCTACTCTTTTCCCCAGGCTGCAGCCGGTGAACTCATCCTCAATCTGTTGTGCTAGCCACAGCCTGTGAACCATCTCCACTTTGTTCTCCTTTCAATAGTCTGTGAACTCATCCTCACTCTGGTCACTGGGAGGCGGTCTGTGAACGCATCCCCACTCCCATCAGCAGCCTGTGAACCCTTCCTGATTCTGTTGCCCCATTAACGGTCTGTGAACAAAACCTCTTTCTGTTCCTGTAGCAATGGCATTTGAACTCATTCTCATTCGTTTCTCCTTTCATGAGATTCTGAATCCATCCCTGCTCGGTCCACGTATCCACATCCTGAGACACCATACCTACCCTTTTCATACAAACTGCCAGTGAAATGATGCACATTTTCTGAACAAGAGAAAGCCTGTGAATACATTCTCGTTCTTTCCTCCTTGCAAAATTGATTGAGCCCATTTCTGTTCAATTACTGTCGTGACAGCCTGTGACTCCAGCCTCAGTCCACTTCGCTATAAACGGACCAGAACAAATTCCACTCGGTTCCTCTAGAAATGGTCTGTTAACCCAGCCCCACACTGTTGTTTGATCAACTGCCAGCGAACCCAACACACATGGTTTCCCTCTAAGCTGCCTGTTAATGCATCTGCACTCTGTTCTCTTAGCAACTGCCTGATCCACCACCCCCATTTTGTTCCCGTAGGAATGGTCTGTGAACAAATGCCAGCAGTTTTCTGCTTGTGACGACCTTTGAGCCCATTCTCAATTTGCTAGCTTAGCAATGCCCTGTACACTCATCGTCACTCTGTTTCCCTGATAATTTGACAACATTTCTTCTCACTTGTCACAGCAATTAACTGTGAACTCATTAGATCGTCGAATTTGAGACATTCTCGCTCTGTTCACCTAGCAAAAGCCTGGAAAACCATTTCCAGTCTAAACTCCGAACAACACCATAAGAACCCAGGTTTTTCTGTTCCTTGAGTGACACCGGAGAACCCATCCCCACACTGCTGTTTTCGCAACTGCCTGCGAAACCATTTATACTCCGATCCCCTCGAAACAGCCTGTAAAACATTTCCTTAATTTATTTCCCTGGCGACGGTTTGTGATCCCATCCTCACTGATTGCTGCTCTCAAAATCCTTATGTTCTCATCCCCACTCTGTTCAAACGTAATGTGTATGTTCTCATTGAAACCGTCTTTGAACACGTGTCTACGATGTTTCCCCAGCAATGACCTGTGAATCCAGTTAAACACAATTCTCCTTGTGAACCCGCCTCCACTCAGTTATGCAATAAAATGGCTATGAATCCATTCTGAGTCTGCTCCCGGCGCAATGGCTTTTCACTATCTACCGATTGTTTTCCTGGCAAATGCCTGTGTACCCATCTCCACTCTCCAAACTTGCAAAAGCTTGTGTACACATCCTCATTCCTTTCTACTTGCAAGAGACTGTGATTCCATCACTGGTCTATTACAAAGCAGCAGCCTCTGACTCTAGTCCTACTGTGTCTTCCTTACTGCCTGTCAGCCAATTGCCACCATCTTTTCCGAGCAACTACCTGCGAAATCCGTAGGAACTCTGTACCCCTAGCAACCTCCTGTGACCAAATTGCCGCTCAACTCTCCAAGCAACAGCCTGTGAACCTATCCCTCCTCCTGATTTCCTAGCAAATGCTCGTGAAACCATCCGAACTCTCTGAGCTAGTGTAAGCCTGTTAACACATCCTCATTCCTTCCTCCTCTCAAGAGACTGTGAATCCATCACTACTCCATTACAATAGCACCAGTCTGTGACTCCACTCCTACACTAACTTCTGAAACAACTGTCAAACAATCCTGACCATGCTCCACTGTCAACAACCTGAGAAATTCATCGTAACACCCTTCCCCCATTAACTTCCTGTAACCAAATCGCCGCTCTGCTCTCCAAGCAACAGCCTGTGAACCTCTTCCTGCTCTGTCCAACGAAAAAGTCCCGATGAACCATCCCCACTCCGTTCTTACAGCAACTGCCTTTGAATCCATCATCAATCTGTTCCCCTGACAATGACCTTTGACCCCATTCCCACGATCTTCACCGAGCAACTCTGTATGAACTAATCCGTACCCTGTTCCTCTGACGGCTGCCTTTTAACCCATCACAGCACCTTTGTTCTCGCAAAGGCTTGTGAACCCTTTCACGCTGTATTCCGCTGGCAAAGTCAAATGATTGCATCCCATCTCTTTTCTCCTGGCAACAGCCTTTGAACATATATCCACAATGTTTGACTGATAATAACCTGCAGACCCATTCAATAAATGTTTTTCTAGAAATTTCTAGGAAACCATCCCCATTCTGTTATGCCATCAACCGTTTTAAACTACTTGCCGCTCTGTTTCCCCGACGACATTCTGTCCACCCATTCTGAATCTCTTCCCGCAGCAATGGCCTGTGACTCTCCACTTCCTGTTTTCCTAGCAAATGCCTGCTAAACCATCTCCACTCTGTATATTAACGAAACCTTCTGAACACATCTTCATTCCTTTCTACTTGCAAGAGACTGCGAATCCATCACTGGTCTATTGCAACAGCAGCAGACTGTGCCTGCACTCCTACTCTGTCTTCCTAACAACTGCCTGTCAACCAATTCCCACAAATTTCGCCTAGCAACGACATGCAAAATCCATCATAGCACTTCTCCCCTCGCAACTTCCTGTGACCAAATCACTGCTCTGTTCTCCATGCAATAGACTGTGAACCTATCCCTGCGCTGTTCAACTCACTTTTGCCAGTGAACCATCCCCACTCCGTTCCAACAGCAAACGCCGTTGAATATATACTCAATGTATTCCCCTAATAACACCTTCTGACCCCTTTCCCACTGTCTTCACTGAGGAATTGCTTGTGAACTAATCCATACTTATGTTCACCTATCGACTGCCAGTTAACGTATCACAACACTTTTCTTCTATCTGTCGCTTGTGAACCAACTTCCACTCTATTCCGTGACAACGTCCGATGAAACCATTCCCGCTCTGTTCTTCAGGCAACAGCGTTTGAATGCATATCCACATTGCTTCCTCAGTAATAACCTATGGTCGTATTCAATCACTATCCTCGTAGGAACGGCCTGTGAACCTATCCCAACACTGTTCTGCCATCAACTGTCTTTGAAAACATTCCCATTCTGTTGCCCTAACAACGGTCTGTGAACCGATTTAAATCTGTTCCCGTCGCAACAGCCATTGACTCTCCGCCACCTGTTTTCCGAGGAAATGCCTGTGAAACTGTCCCCAATTTCTAAACTAGTGGAAGCCTGTTAACATATTAATAATCTTGCAAGAGACGGAATCCATCACTGCTCTATTGCAATAACAGCAGCCTGTGACTACACTCCTACTCTGTTTTCCAAACAACTGCCTGTCAACGAATTCCTAACATGCTCACAAGTAACGGCCTGCGAAATCCACCGTAACTCTGTTACTCGAGCAACTTCCTGTGATCAAGTCGCTGCTCTGCTTTCCAAGCAACAGCCTATGAAACTATCCCTGCTCTGTTCAACAAAATATTGCCAGTGAACCATCCCCACTCCGTTCCCACAGCAACGGATTTATAATCTATCTTCACTCTGTTCTTCGAACAATTGCCTGGGACCCCATTCCCACTGTCTTCACCAAACAAGTGTGTATGAACCAACCTCAACTCTGTTCCACTAACGACTGCCTGTTAACCCATCACAACACTTCTCTTCTACCCATGGCGTGTGAACCCAGCCCCACTATGTTTCCCAAACAAAAGCATATGTCTCCATCCTCATTCTATTCTTCTGACAACTGCTTGATAACGTATCAGCTCTGCTCTCCTTGCAACAGACCGTGAACCCATATCCACGAAGTTTCCCTCGTATAGTCCTATGAACCAATTCCCACTCAGTTTGCACAGCAACAGCCTGTGAACCCATTCACACTCTGTTCACCATATCCTCACAATGATCTCATAGCAATGCTCTGTGAACATATCCCCACGCTGGCAGCAGGCTGTGACACCATCCTGTTCACTTATCAACGGACTATTAACCCACCCACGCTGTCTCATACAATCAATGACCGATGAACACATCGCTCTGTTCTAGCAACTTCGCCTGAACCAACCTCCACACAGCTCGCATTCCCACTTTTCTCTGCGGGAACCCATCCCCATTCTGATCCCTGAACAATGGCATCGAAAACAATTCCCACTTTGTTCAAACCATCCCAACTCTCCTCTTCTCACAACGACCAATGAACTCATCGCAGTTTTGCACCATGAGCAACAGTCCACGAGCAACCCATCCCCAGACTGTTCTCGTAGCAACAGCCCATAATTCCATCCCCAGTCTGTTTCCCAAGAAACAGCATTTGAACCCATTTCCATTCTGTTCCATGAGCAACGGCCTGTGAACATATCCGCATTCTGTTCTCGTCATTACATCCTGTGATATCTTCCGTAGTCTGCTCTCCGAGCAACGGCCTGTGAACCCTTCCAGAAACTGTCTGTAAACCCATCCACACATCGTTCTTCCAGCAAATCTTTCTAAAATCATCCTCACTCTGTTCCTTCGCAGCAGTCTGTGAACCGATTATCACTGTTTTCCGCAGTATCAGCATGTGTCCCCATCCTTCCTCCCTTGTGCTGGCAGCAGCCTGTGTCCACTTCAACACTCTGTTTTCTTAGCAATAGCATGTGACCCATCTGCACTCTGCATCCGGAGCAACGGCCTATGAACCCAACCCCATTCTGTTCTTCTAGCAACGGACTGTAAGCCAGCTCAGCCTATTCTCCCAGCAATGACCTGTGAACCCAACCCCACTCTGCTCACCAAGCGACGAACTGTGAACCTTTTCTCGCGATGTTATTTCAGCAAAATCCCTTGAACGCATTTACATTCTGTTTGCCCAGCAACATCCTGTGAACACAACCTCACTCAGTTCTCGAGAGAATGGGTTGTTAACCAATCCACACTGTTTTCTGCTCAGAAAAAAGTGTGACAGCATTGGCACTCGGTTATTCCAGAAACGGACTGTGAAAACCAGCCCCAATCTGTTCTCCTCGCAACAGACTAAGCCAATCCCAAATCATTTCCCAAAGCAATGGGTGTAAATCAATCTCCACACTGTTTCCCAAACAACGACCTGTTACCCGATCTAAACTCCGTTTTCCAAGCAACGGCCTGTGAACCCAGTAATGGCCAGAAAACCCATCCGCACACTTTTCCCCGAGCAACCGCCTATGAACCCATTCCACTCTGTTCCCACAGCAATAGCCTCTGAGCCCATTCTCACTCTGCTCCCGTAACAATGATCTAAGAACACATGCCCATTCTGTGCTCCTCTAAACGTTCTGTGAACTTATCCCCACTTTAGTCTCCTTGCAATGGCCTTTGATCCGTTCCCCACTTTGTTCTCCTCGAAACAGCCTGTGAATCTTTGTTCACTCTGTTCACGTAACAATGGCCTGTGAACCTATCACCAACAAAGGAAACACAAGCTTGAGTCGTCGGGAGAGTGAAATTTGGACATAGAGGGAGTGAATGGAGGAGCAGGTGAACGAGAATAGAAAAGGATGCATAAAACCAGAGGTAAAAGTAAGGACAGACCGACTTCAAATCAACACCTGGCCTCGGGACTCGGTCACCTCCCTTTCCTTGAGGATTAGACCTAGGGTTTGCGTGTGACTTTCTCCAGCTCAGCTTCATTAATACGAAAGACAAACAACAACGTTATTCACTTTGCCGCTTAGCGCTTTCTAATAAACATATTTATTATTTACTGATACAGTCAAATGAGATGTGCCTTTTCTCACCGACCCCTCAGTTGAGAGAAGCATTTAAATCTATTTGTGTAACCCGCTGTGGGATTGGGAAGAGACAATCCAGTACTACTCTCATTCTGTTAATGTACCATCATCTTGCTTCATCGCTGAAACATTGGACTGAAATGAGAAAATCTCAGTTGGAGTGATTAATGAGTGAATTTGATTGATTGATGAAGTTGGGTAAAGGGGTATTTCAGCACGTTCTTCAGATGCTGTCTGAACTTCGTCTGGGTCACGGCATAAATTGCGGTGTTTGTGCAGCAGCTGAGGAGCTGCAGCATGAAGCCTAATTCCATCACGTAGTGCTGGAGATACACAAATGTATACCCAGACTCATACATTCGGCCGCATATAGAATCGACCATGAAGGTGAACCATAACAGAATAAAATTGGCAGAGATCACAAACAGTAAAATGATGGATTTCTTTCGATTTGTCATTTCTGTGTCAAATTGAGCGCCCCCATTCGTGTGACAACGGAGTCTCTTGCGGGCTGTGCTGGTCACCAAAATTTGTCTGACTGTGAATACATTGAGAAGCAGAATCAGAAGAAATGCTAGAACCGGTGTTAGAATGTAGTGGAGGAACTCCAATGTGGTCCAGAAAGGAGATAATCGAACATCCATTGTTATGTAACAAAACCAGTGAATGCCCGATCGGTCATATTCATCCGTGAACATAAAATACCAGAAAATGTTCTTTAAACAGCTGAGCACAGTCACTGTTCCAAGAACAACAGCCGCCACTTTCTCATTGCAGTATCTGCTTTTCAGCTTCTGGCAACAAATTACCACAAATCGATCAAATGTGAAAGTAACAGTGAACCAGACAGAACAGTCAGTGGCTGCATAAAGCAGAACGGCGTGGATATTACACACGGGACAGTCCCACAGGAAATAAAAGTGTTCCCAATAAATAATGGGAATGTGTCTCCATATCAGGTCGAGGATAATAACAAGTAGATCCGCTACTGCCATGGCCACCAGGTAACGTCTGACACACAGAGACAATCCACAATCTTTGTAAAGCAGGACGTAGATCGTCACGGTGTTAACTGTGAGGAAGGAAAATAAACGAATTATGCATTCGTCTGGAGGCAAACATACAAGTTTGATTGAGGACAGAGTGAGATTTTCATAAGAGTCACTGTATTCAGAGATTTAATGAAATAATTGGAGCAGAAACAAATATGAGGTAAACCAGGAGAAACCCTTCAACACCAAATATATAGCCACAGGTCCAAAAGGCAGATGGTTTCCAGAAAATTCTCATACAGTCAATCGCTCGAGAGCAGACACAGGTCACTTCTTTACACAAATTCAGAGGGTGAAAATGTTGCTGTCCTGAACTAATCTATTCCGGTTCCTTGAAGGCAAAGAAAAGTTGAACATTTCTGCCTTTTCGTCTGAATTGTAGTTGATCCATTCACGTTCGGAAAGTTCCGGACAAAGTCGGGTTCAGAATGTTACGGGCAATGTCGGGAACAGAATGTTCCAGCGAATGTCATGAACGGAATGTTCTGTGGAATGTCAGATACATAATGATCGGTGCATTATCAGGAAATATATGTTTCGGGACATGTCGGATGCAGAATTTTCCAGGTAATGTCAGGTCTCGAATGTTCTGGTCAAATTCAGGTAAAGAATGTTCAGGGGAATGTCACGTACAGCGTGTTCGGGAGATTGTCAGGTACGGAATATTCTGGGGAATGTCTTGCACAGAATGCACTGGTGAATATCAGGTACATAATGTTCTGGGGAACGTCAAGTGAAGGATGTTTTGGGCAATGCCAGGTACAGAACGTTCCCATAATGTCGCATATAGAATGTTCAGTTGTGGAGCGTTCTCGCGAATGCCAGTTACAGAATAATCTTTTGATTGTCCGTACAGAATTTTCCGGGGAATGTTCGGTACAGAATGATCTAGGGAATGTCATGTAATGTATGTTCTGGGAAAGTCAGATTTTGGGTAATGTCAAGATCAGAATATTCTGAGCAATGGCAGGAAAATAATTTTCCAGGCAATGTCAGGTGCAAAATGTTCCGGAGAAGTCATTCACCGAATTTGCTGGAGAACATCAGGTTCAGAATATTCTGGGCAATGTCATTTACAAAATGTTCTGTCAGGTACAGAACGTTGCAGTCCAGAATTTTCTGGTGAAATGTAAGATGCAGATTGTTCCAGCAAAAGCTGGGAACACAATGTTCTTGCAATGCCATGGACAGAAAAATCTGGGAATGACCGGAAGAGAAACGTCTGTGGAATACCAGATACAGCACGTTCTCGGCAATGTGGGGTTCAGAAAGTTCCAGAGAATGTAAGGTACAGAATGTACTGGGAATATTAGGGATAGAATGTTCTCGAGAATATCAGGTATAGAATATCCTGGGGAATGTCAGGTACCGAATCATATGTGGAATGTCACGTACAGCATCATCTTGGGAATGTCAGGTATGCAATGTTCTGGGCGATGTAGTACATTAAAATGTCGGGGAAGAATCAGTCAGGTGATGAATGTTCTCAGGGAAGACACGTGCATAATGTCCTGGGAACATCAGGGATAGTATGTCCCTTGCAATGTCGCGTAGAGATTGTTTCTGGGAGTGGACTGTAATAAATGTTCTTGTCAATCCAGAAAAAAAAAATCAGAGGACTGACAGATTTAGAATGTTCTAGGGAATATTAGGTACAGAATGTTTTGGGGATTGTCGGGTGTAGTATGTCCCGGGCAATGTCAGATACAGCATGTATCAGGTATATCAGGTAAATAATGTTCTCGGAAATGTCAATTACAAAATGATGTATGGAATGCCATGTAATGATTGCTCCAGGAAAGTCAGGTAAGAATGTTCTGCGTAATACCAGGATCTAAATGCTCTGTGCAATGACAGGACAGAATATTCTGGAGAATGTCACAAACAAAATATTCCAATCAAACTCACGTGCAGAATTTTCAAAATTCTATCAGGCACAAAATGTTCCAGGCAATTTCAGGCTCAGACATGTTTCGGGTAATGTCAGGTACAGAATGTTCTGGGACAAAGTTAGTGTACAATGTTCTTGGCAATAGAACACAGAAAAGTACAGCACAGAACAGAGCATTTGGCTGTGCCTAGATTTAATCCTAATGTAAAACATAGTAACAACCTGCGCACCCTTCACTCATTGTTATCCATGTGCATGTTCAGCAATCGCTTAAATGTCCCCAATGACTCTGCTTCCACCACCACCGCTGGTAACGCATTCCATGCATTCACAACTCTCTGTGTAAACAACCGACCTCTGATGTCTCCTTTATACCTTCCTCCTCACATCTTCAAACTATGACTTCTCGTACCAGTCAATCCTGCCCTGGGGAAAAGTCTCTGGGTATTAACTCTATCTATTCCTCTTATCATTTTGTACCCCTCGATCAGGTTTCCTCCCTTCCTGCTTCTCTACAGAGAGAAAAGTCCGAACCTATTCAATCTTTCTTCATAAGGTAAGTCCTCCAGTCCAGGCAGAACTCCTTTGCACCCTCTCCAAAGCCTCTGTATCTTTCCTCTAGTCGGGCGTCCAGAACTGGACACAATTTTACGAGTGTGGCCTCACCAGGGACTTGTAGAGCTTCATGAAAACATCACAGCTCTTAAAATCTATCCTCCTGTTAATGAAATACAAAACACCATATGCTTTCTTAACAACCCTATCCACTTGGGTGGCAACTTTGAGGGATCTATGTACTTGCACAGCCAGATCCCTGTGTTCTTCCACGCTGCCAAGAATCCTGTCTTTAATCCTATATTCAGCATTCGATTTCGACCTTCCAAAACTCATCACTTCGCATTTATCTAGGTCGAACTCTATCTGTCATTGCTCAGCCCAGCTCTGCATCCTGTCTATGTCGCACTGTAGACTGCAGTAGTCCTCTATACTATCGACGACACCTCCAACCTTCGTGTCTTCTGCAAATTTACTAACCCACCCCTCAATCTCCTCATGCAAGTCATTTATAAAAACTACAAAGAGCAGACGCCCAAAAGCAGACCCCTGCGGGACCCCATTCAACACTGTCCTCCAAGCGGAATATTTTCCATCTACAACCACTCTCTGCCCTCTGTCAGCCAGTCAATTCCGAATCCAGATAGCCAACTCTCCCTGTATCCCATACTTCCTGACTTTATGAATGAGCTTACCAGGTGGAACCCGATAAAATGTCTTGCTGAAATCTATATACACCACATCCACTGCTCGATCGTCTTCGACCTGCCTTGACATTTCCTCAAAGAACTCAATAAGATTTGTGAGACATAACCTACCGCTCACAATGCCATGCTGACTACATTTAATCACTCTTTGCTTTGCCAAATAGTCATAATTTCTATCCCAGAATTCTTTCCAAAACTTTGCTGACCACAGAAGTAAGACAGACTGGTCTACAATTGCCAGCGATTTCCCTACTACATTTCTTCAAAAGAGGAACAGCATTCGCCTCCTTTCAATCCTCCGGTATGACTCCCGTGTAGAGTGAGGAGGCAAATATCCTCACCAGCGGCTTTGCAACCTCCTTTCTCGCTTCCGGGAGCAGGCTAGGTTAAATCTGGTTTGGCCTTGTGGACTTATCAATCTTAATGTTTTCCCAAGATTCGAGCACATCACCTTCATCAACCTTGTTATGGTCAAGACTGTATCCCAGCTCCTCTAAGTTTTCATTTATACTAATTTACCTTTCCTTGGTGAAAACTCATTTCGGGCTTCCCCTGTGTGCTCAGACTCCACGCACAATTTCCCTCTGCTATCCCTGATCGGCCCTACCTCCTCCCTGATCATTTTCTTATTCTTCACGTCTGAGTAAAACGCCTCTCCCTAATGCTTCTTGCCAAGCCTTTTTCGTGCTCACTCCTGGCGGTCCTCAGTCCATCTGAGCTCCTTTCTAGCAAGTCAGTAATTATGTAAAGCTGTTGTAGATCCTTACATAAGTTGCCTTCGTCCTTTTGACGAGAAGTTCCTCTGTTCTCGTCATCCAAGACTCCTTAATCTTATCTCTTGTTACCTGCCTCTTAGGAATAGATTTGTGCATCACTCACAACAACTGCTCCTTGAATAATCTCCACATGTCATGGGCAAAATGTGATTGGGAGTATCCGCTGTAAAATTTTCTGGAGAAGGTCAGATGCGGAATGTTTTGGCGAATATCATGGGCAGAATGTTACGGACAATGTCAGGTCCAGAATCTTCGGGGCAATGCCAGGATCAGAATAGTCTGTGCAATGTCATGTACAGTATAATCCTGGGAATGTCAGGGACAAAATGTTCTGGGGATTGTGAGGTGCATAATGTTCTGTGGAATGTCAGGATCAGAATGTTCTATGTAATCGCAGGTCCACAATATTCTGAGGAATGTCACCTTCAGTATGTTCTGGGGAATGTTAGGTGCAGACTCTTGTGGAGAATATCAGTTACAGAATGTTCTGTTGATTGCCACGTAGAGAACGTTGTGGTGAATGTCAGGTACAGAATTTTCTGGTTGAACAAAAGGTGTAGATTGTTCATTCAAATGTTGTGTGCACAATGTCCTGGCAAGGTCATGGACGCAAACTTCAGGGCAATGTCAGGTACAGAATGTTCTGGGCAATATCGGGTCCATTATGTCCGGGAAATGTCAGGTGTAAAATGTACTGTTAATGTTTCCTAGAGAATATTCTGCAGAATGTCAAGTATAGAATGTTCTGGGCAATGTCGAAACAGAATATTCAGAGGAATGACGGGTGCAGATTAATCCAGAGAATGTCAGGTGCAGATTGTTCTGGGGAATGTCAGGTACAAAATATTAAGGCCAACGTCAGTTCCAAATTATTTTGGCGAATGTCTGAAACAGAATGGTCTGGCGAATTTCAAGTTAAGAACGTTCTAGGTAATCTCGGATTTAGAATGCTCAGGTGCGGGATGCTCTGGGGAATGTCCTATAAATCATGTTCTGGAGTGTCAAGTAAAGAATGCTATGGGGAATGTCAGGATCAGAATGTTCTGTGGAAAGTCAGAAACAGAACATTGCAGGGAATGTCAGGTACAGAATTTTCCGGCGAATGTCAGGTACAGAATTTTCTTTGAAATGTAAGGTGCAGATGTTTCCAGTCATAGGTGGGTGTAATATGTTCTGGCAAAGTCATGAACAGAAAACTCTGGGGAATGTCGGGGATAGAAATATGCGGGGAATATCACGTACAACATATGCCAGGGAATATCGTGTTCAGAAAGTTCTGGGGGATGCCTGGTGCAGAATGTTCTGGACAATGTCAGGTATAGAATGTTCTGGGCAATTTCATACAGAATCCTCTGGGGCATGTCAGGTACAGAATTGTCTGGACAATGTCAAGTAATGAATGTCCTGGGCAACGGCGGGAACAGAATGTTCCTGGAATGTCTGGTAAATAATGTTCTCTTGAATGTCACGCACAGACTGATCTGGGGAATGTTAGGTACAGAACCTTCCGCACCAATGTTAGTAACAAAATGTTGTGGAAGCTTGCGGAACAGGATGTACCAGGCAATATCGCTAACAGTGTGTTACTGCAAATTTGCTGTCATGAATGTTCTCGGAAGTCAGGTGAAGATTGTTCTGACATACAGCATTACTTGGGCATGTCAATTGCCGAACATTCCAGTGAATGTTACGTGCAGAATTGCAAAGGAATGTCAGGTACAAAATATTCGGGAAATTCTGGGGGATGTCGGTTATAACTACTTCTGGGGAAGGTCAGATAAAGGATTTTTGTTGAATGACAGGTGCAGCATGTTCCAGACAATGCTCTTTTCAGAATCTTCCAGGGAATGTGAGGTACATAATGTTCCAGGGAATGTCATGTGCAGAATGATCCGAACAATGTCCCATCCAGGATGTTCCAGGGAATGCCAGGTGCAGAATGTTCTGGGGAATGTCAGGAACAAGATATTCCGTTGAATGTCAGGAACAAAATGCTCAGGGCAATGTCAGGAACAGAACGTTCTCGGCAATGTCAGATACAGAATTTTCTGTGCAATATCGGGTACAGAAAGTTCCAGGAAAGTCAGGTTAAAACAAAATTCGGGAATGTCATGTTGCGAATGTTCGGGGAAATGTCAGGGACAGAATATTCTGGGGAATGTGTTTAAGTGAATGTTCTCAGCAAAGTCACATACAGAATGTTCCAACGAATGTCCTGTAATGAATGTTCTGGGAAAGCCAGTTCAACAGTGTTCTGAGGAATATCTGGTACAGAATGTTCTGGGCGCTGTCAGATGCTGATTGTCGCCGAGAATGTCGGGTACCGAATGTTCCGGAGAATGTCACGTGGTGAACGATCTAGGGAATGTCAAGAAGAGAATACCTGAGGAATATCAAGTAAAGAATATTCTGGTCAATGTCAAGTGCAAAATGTTCAAGGTAATGTCAGGTACAGATAGTTCTCGTCAATTTCGGGTAGACAATGTTCTAGGGAATGTGAGGTACAAAATGTTGCGTGAAAAGGTTTGTGTACAATATTCTAGGTCATGCCATTGACAGAAAATTCTGAAAATGTCGATCATAGAAACCTCTGGGGAAGGTCAGATAAATAATGTGGCGAATGTCAAGTGCAGCATATTCCGGACCATGTCGGTTCCGGAATGTTCCTGGGAGTTCTCAGCAATGTCAGGTACAGGGCATCAATGTGGATTTCAACATTCTCCTCATTTCCCCTTCACCCACCTCACCCTAGTTCTAAACTTCCAGCTCAGTAACTGTCCCCATGACTTCTCCGGACTTTTCCTACCTGCCTATCTACTTTACCACCTATCCACTCCACCCTCTCCTCCTTGACTTATCACCTTCACCCCCCCCCACTCACCCATTGTTATCTATGCTACTTTCTCCCCACCCCCACCCTCCTCTAGCTTATCTCTCCAAGCTTCAGGCTCACTGCCTTTATTCCTGATGAAGGGCTTTTGCCCGAAACGTCGATTTCGAAGCTACTTGATGCTGCCTGAACTGCTGTGCTCTTCCAGCACCACTAATCCAGAATGGTTTCCAGCATCTGCAGTCATTGGTTTTACCAAGTTCACTGATGTAACGAGTACTTGCTTATCGATTGAATATCAGAATTCATAATAAAATCAGGGGCAACAACTGTGACAAGGAGTGGTTGTGAAATGAAAGAACTGCTATGCAGTCATAATTGGTTTCTTGTAATACAATCTAGACAGTGAGTCTTACCAGAGTCACCAACGATAGCCACGATAGGCTATTAAAAATTTTGAATATTACAAACAGCTGAATAGATATGCCATGATAATACCAATCAATAATATTTTGAAGGACCCCAAACAGGGTTGGATGTAGGCCTGTGTATGTTGGTAAATGCCAGTCTATCGTTCTGAGATTGTGATCCATTGTTGGATCATTCCGGTCTGTCGTTCTAAGAAGATGATTCAATATTTGAACATTTCAGTATAATATTCTCAGATTCTAATCACTTGTTAGAACATTCCAGTCTGGTGCTCTCAGATTCTGGTTTTTCTCGAGCTATCTCTGGACCAGCTGATCCGTGTTAGTCCTGTCAGTGATTTTCCAGCTCATACTATGGGATAACGCATTGAACGGAGCACATTTATCATTAACTGATAGAAACCCTTCACTCGGATAATTGGGATCCACAGATATGGTCATTTATTGCAGTCACTAAGCAATCAGGTTTTTTTAAAACTTTTCCATACAACACCTTTTATATCAAAATAAAAAGCAATATTTACTCGATTTGGATGACATGTATGAGGTTTGCTGAGGGATGGAACATAAATATTTCAATCTTTTTAATCGTTCTCCATGCATATGGGAGTAGTTCCAGAACATTGCAGTGTTATACATGTCCGGTTCATAAAATAAAGAGAGTGATAAAATAACATGCCAGCTGCATGAACAACCGGAGGGAAATTTTCGAGAGATCTTTAGCCAAGGTACGATATTTATTGCCCATCGAATAAGTGTGAGGCTGCTCCTGGTTTAAAGTGTCCTGTTATCAAATCATTTCACTACCTTGAGACTGAGCATTGAGAAATTTGCTCAGGAATATAGGGAAATATTTATATCCCCGTGGGCCTGTTACAGAGAAATAGGAGGAGGGTATTCAGACCACACTAGCCTTTCAACAGCTGGCATGTTAGTACAATTTGAAAGGGACTAATTCAAAACATAGAGACTTGCTCCTGCAGCTACACGAGGTGTTAATGAGAGGTTACCTAGAATTTATTGAGTGGGTTGCTATTCCTGAGAGAATGGAAGGACCTGCATCACACATAGTGTACCGGCAGATTTTAATGGATGGGTTGCTGTGTCGTTTAATGTCTCAGGTCCATTGCCGAAGGATACCAAGCCATTCAGCCTCGCAAACCAGTTATGGAGAGTCCACAGGAGGCCATTGAGCACTCGAGCCTATTACAATGGACAGGAGCAGTCATTCAGCCTCTCCGGCTTCTGAGGGGCCAAAAGTGGTCTTTTAGCCACTTGAGTCTGTTGCAGAGGGACAGATGGAGGTCAATCAGCTTCACGAGACTGTAACATACAGTCAGGGGGAGGTCTCTTCACGTGTCAACTCTGTTACGCAGTAACTATTAGGTTTTAACTAAGTTATATAAAAGGATAGTACTGATGTAAACATTCAAGTTATCAAGTGGAGTAAGGCCAAATTTTTAAATGTTAGACAAGCCCTTTAAGAGGCTGATGTGGAGATACTATTCAGAAGTAAAAGGATGATTGAATAATGAAAGGACTTCAATACTTGGATCAGGGAGTTCCGAGATATTCTGTTCATCTTTGAAAGCCGATCAAGTCAGGTAGTTGCAGGGAATGGCGGATTAAAAGCAACATTAATGCTCTGGTCAAGGAAAGGAAAGAGGCACATTGAGGTCAACAGAGCTGGCATCGAGTGAATCCAGGAGGACTATAGATGCAGTAGGAGTATGGGCAAGTGGGAAAGTAGGGTGGAATAACTGAACCATGAGATTCCTTTCTAAATAGTGCTAACAAAGCACTGAAGACACTCTGAAAGTACATTTGAAAAAAGATTAACTCGGGAGAGAACAGGGCCCCTTTAAGTTCAGCAAGCCTGTGTATG
Organism: Chiloscyllium punctatum; assembly: GCF_047496795.1. Taxonomy (NCBI): domain Eukaryota; kingdom Metazoa; phylum Chordata; class Chondrichthyes; order Orectolobiformes; family Hemiscylliidae; genus Chiloscyllium; species Chiloscyllium punctatum. The sequence goes on along the minus strand of NC_092771.1, from coordinate 47,665,539 downwards.
TGTGGAACCACAGGAGATCTGTGTGATTCCATACGAGAATTTTGCCTCAGTATATACTGTGGAGAAGACAAAGAGAGTGATGGAAAACGGCGAAACATACAGTGATATCTTGAATGTTGTCTATATTGCAAGGAGATGTGCTGGATATCCTTAAACTCATAAAGGGTAATAAATTCTTTAACGTAATCAAAAGTATCCTTTCAATGTGTGGGGAGCAAGCGAAGTGATTGCTAAATCTTCTGCTGATAAACTTGTAATATCGACTGCCACGGATCAGGTGCCAAAAATAACTGGACGGTCGCTAAAGTAGTAACATTATTTCTGAAAGTAAGGAAATCCACAGATCTTTCGACTCGTGCGCCTAACATGAATGGCTAATATTCTGGAAGGGATTCTGAGTGAAAGGATTTATCTGCATTTGAAAGTCAAGAACTGAAGTGGGCTTTGTACGTGGGATGTTGTGCCTCACAAACTTGATGAGATTTTGCGATTTTTGATGAAGGGGACAAAGAAGATTGAAAACGTCTGGGCAATGTTTGTTGGCTTTATGGAATTCAGCAAGACGTGTAACAAGTTTCCACGTGGTAAAATGGTTAGCAAAATTAGATTGCAGGGAGCCAAATTTAGCTAGCTATTTGGATAGAAAATCACCACGAAAGTTGGAGACAGAGTGTGACAGTGGAGGTTTGACTATCTGACTGCAGGCCTGTTACCAGGGGTTTGCTGCAAGGATCGCGAGAAGTTCCACTGCCTTTGTGACTTATAAAATGATTTGGATTTGAATATATGAGGGAGAGGCAGTAGCTTTGTACATAACTGCAAAATTGGTGGGGCAGTTGACAGTGAATAAGGTTTTTTTCAGTGTGCAATAGGACCTTTTTTTTAACAAAGGAGTTGCAGACAGAATTTATTTTCTTAATGTGTGTAGTTGCATTTTGGATAGATAAGACAGGTCAAGACTTATATATTGGGTTCTGTTGAGTGTTGCCAAACAAAGAGGCTGTCATGTGAATTACAGAATGTCTATAGTATGGCAACAGGCCTTTCAGCCAAAAGAGACCACACTGAACCTCTGAATATCATCCCACCCATACCAAGGTACTCTCCTACCCATCCCTGTGACCCTGTAGTTCCCATGTCAATCCACCTATCCTGCATATCCAAGAAAAACCTGGGCAATTTGGCATGGTCAATCCACCCGAATATGCACATCTTTGGAATGTGGGTCGAAACTGAACCATCTGTAGGAAAAGAGAACCAAATCCAAGCAGACGGTAATCAAAGCATGCAATCAAACCCAAATCACTGGCGCTGTGAGTCGGCAATATATAAAAAAGAGTTTCCATGTCCCTTTGTGGTGCAGTTTCACTGTTGCTCGAATGTGCCATCACTGGTTGAAAGGGTACTGAAGACGACATTTGGCACAATTGTCTTTATCGATCAATGTTGTGGTTATAAGGGTTTGGATAAATTATTGTGGCCGTGCAAGACATTGGTTTAGCCTCTTTTGTCATACTGTCTTATGAGCAGGTCTACCTGCTGCAGGAATGATTTTGTAAAACTTGGAAGGGATGCTGCCACTGTTGGAGGTCTGGGATAGCTTGAGTTACAGCAAGACTTTGCATGGACTGGCGGTATTTTCCCTGGATTGTTATGGCTGAAGACTGTCCTAAAGGCGTTTAAAATCATAAGGGAAAAAAAATAAGCTGAATAATCAACGTCGTTTTCCCCAGGGTAGTGTTGTTCAAAGAGAAAGGTCAAAGGTTTACGGTGAGAGGGCCAAGATTTCAAAGAGTCCCCTGGGGCATATATTCACACGTTTGGATTGAGCTTCCAGAAGAGGTTTTTGAGGCTGGTAAAAACACAACATTTGAAATGTATTTGGAGGGATATATGAAGAGGAAATCTTTAGAATGGTATTGGCCAAGTGCTGGTAAATCGAATTAGATTAATTTAGAGTGTTTTGATGGCATGAACATTTGAACCAAAGGATGCCTTTCCATGCCTCTGTGCTGTACATCTTGAAAACTCTATTGCCACTTGAGTGTGCAACAGACGAACAAAAGGAGGCCATTCATCTTCTGAAATTCTGTCACACTGGGAGTAATTTACATGCATTTAATCATGCAGATTTTGAGGGCGATTTACAGAAATGGAGGTAGGTTTTCAGTCAATAGAAGCGGTAAGGAATGCGAAGAGGCCATTCAGTCCCTGAATTCCATTCTGCGGGAGCAGCTGGTCAGCACAAGGCTATTATAGCCTGGTACTAGGGAGCCGGAGGAATGCATCTATTTTCACAGGAACTGGAGGCAGTCGTTCAATTCCTCGAGAATGGTACACAGGAGAATCTGACGGTTAATCAAGCTCCAAGATCCAGTTACTCAGGAACAGGAGGAGGTGACTCACTCCCCACGCCTATGGGATATTGGGAGAGAAGGGGAATTGGTTTGGAACGTAGACAAGTACATGAATAAGTTCGATGAATGTGTCAGTCAATCCTGCCCCACCATTCAGCAAGATCACGCCTGATCTGATTGGGAAACCTCATTCTATTTTCAGCAGCAGGGGTGAGAATGGGGACCAAGAGACTGTCGGGAATGTAAATTCCCATATAAAAGCGTATAAAAGAAGAGTCAGTGGCCTCTAATTTTGTAGCAGTAGCGAGAGCACTGCGAGCCAACAGCTGAGTGGGAGTGGCGAATTGTGCTTTGGGAAGATGAACGAATTGTTAGATTTGGGTTATGCTAAATGCGAGACACGACACATGTAGAAAAATATGGTGTCTCCCGCCAGCCCTGCTCCTCGAAACAAATAAAAGAACTGCGGTGTATTGATAAGGTGAAGTTTTTGATTTTACCTAAACGTATGGTTGTTTAAAAAAGTATTTTTTTCATTTAACTGTTATTTGATATTATACCTGAACTAAGTTTAGCTCAAGTGTAGAAATGACAGGAGATCGCATGCCCGATCTATCATCATATTGCTCAATATCGGAGCTCACAGACGTTCAGGAAATAAGTGCAGCTGCAACGCTTGAAAGATGGCATGACGGCTCTGGAGCTGCAGATAGACTCACTTTGGAATATCAGCGATCTTGGCGTGGTCGTGGATAGCACATTTACTGAATTGGTCACATCAAAGAATTGGACGGCAGTCCGTGTGTCCCCTGCCACCATTTTTCACCAAAAACAGGTATACCATTTGAGATATGGTTCGGGGAGATGGCTGCGGTAGTCAGGTTCATGGCGCCATGGCTAACTCTGCTGTACAGAAGGGCGAGAAAGAAAGAGTGGAAGATTTACAGCCTCATCGGATTCAATTGTAAGGGTGGTAGATAGGTATTTCGTTTATAAAATGAGCCTTGCGAATGATATGCTTTCTCCCAGGTACACAGGTCAGTGATGTCTCACATCGGCTGCAGGACATTCTGAACAGAGAGGGTGAAAAGCCAGCTGTCGTTGTGCATGTAGACACAAATGGTGTAGTTAGATACTACTGTACCATGGTTTAGGTTTATACTTTTACGTACATAGGTATAGGTATAAAAAGGAACAAAGTCCTACAAGCAGGATTCAGGTAGTTAGAAGCTAAGAAGTAGCTTACTCGTATCAGTCACATTAATATTACCAGTACCACGTGCAAGTCAGAGTAGAAATGAAACAACAGAGATGATGAATGTATGGCTTGGGAAATGATGCACGAGGGAGGGCTCCAAACATTGGCACATGGGACTCGTTCTTGCGAAGGTGAGACTGTTTCAGACTGTACGTTCTAAACTTTGGTCAAGCTAGAACTAATATTCTAGGTGACACTTTTGCAAACGCAGGTGGGGAGGATTTAAACGAATTGGCGGGGAAATGAGAAGGAAATGAGCACGTTAGTGGACAGTGATGATATATATTTAATGAGCCTGTAAGGAACTAAATAATTAAGTGAGCGTGACTGAGGGGAAAAGTAGGCTGTGACCAGATGATGAATGCAATAGGATGGATGGTCTGAGGTGCTTTTACGTTAAAGTTAGAAATGTACTAGGAATGGCAGCTGAACACAGGGTTTGAATTAATATCTTGGAGTTTGTTCTTATTGCAATTACTCAGAATTGATTGAGAGAAAGGCATAATTTGCAACTAAATATTATCGGATATTGATGCTTCACGCGAGATAGAAAGGGAGACAAAAGGAGTGGAAGAGGTGCCTTACTGGTCAGAGAGGAAATCACAGCTGTGGTGAAGGAGGGATCCGTGGAGGTCTCGAGCAGTTAAGCGAAATAGGCAGACCTCAGAAATAGGAAGGACGTAGTAATAATGATGGGGTTGTACTACTGGCTCCCAACAACGAGCACGAGACAGCGACAGGAATATGCAAACACATTATGGCAAAGAAAAATTTACAAGAAGGTCGTATCAAAAGGAGATTTAATTTTTCGCAACATAGAGTGGGATTCATTTAATATTCGACGTTTATCTGGAGCAGAATTTGTGAGGACCGTTCAGGAGGTTTTCCGACTGCAGAATGTAAATATTCAAACCGTCACAACCCTAGCAGGCCCTTTAACAGCAGGTACAATATGTCGAGAGATGCAGCTTTCAATGCACTCTGTACTCTCTCCACCTTGAACACAGACGCAAAACGCAAATGGAATGATTCCACAAATTCATTACAAAGTTCTTTGTTTGATTCTATCTGTTCGGATCTGATTCCATATTAGATGGTTGTTTCTAAACATCCAAACACATGACATTTCCGGTTCCCAAATACAGCACCTTGATTCACAGATAGAGTATCAATACTATTACAGATTGCTTTAATAGGATTACAGTCAAGGGCAGTGATGTTATTTCCATATTGACTCTCTCATATTGGGGCGTGACATTCGGATTAGAATGTAATTGATGGGTTGGGTACTCGGGAGTAAAATACAAACTCAACGCTTTTTGAAGATTTAAGGGTGGCTTCTACATGCAACAACAGACATATGGAAGTCGGTTGCACACTGGAATTGATTGAGATGGTCACGACGGACTATTCATAGAAAAACTGTTCCCCAAGAATGAGTTATAGACTGGAATTATTTGAGGTGGTCAGGGTGGTTTATACATAGAATAGCAGAACTCTGGGAGTGGGTTGTAGACTGGAATGGAATTTATGGAAACGGGTGATTGAATTCCGAGGAACTGGATTTGAGAGGAGTAAAATACAAAAAAAAGAAGAGACGTAATGGCACGAGAGAGAGTGCAGAGGAGGACTACTCGATTCCAGAGATGCAACATAGAACATGGAACCTTCAGCTCTCGGTGTTGTGCCGACCTTTTATACTACTCTAAGTAAAAACCAACATGCATACCCTTAATTGTACTGTATTCTCTGTGACTTTCGGTGAATCGTTTAAATATCTACAATGTATCTGACATTTCTCAGATGAAAATATTGTCGTACGAAGAGAGTTTTAACTATTTAGGCATATACAATATAATTAAGAAGAATGAGGGGTAATCAAATTGAGGTGAAAAAAGTTATGGATAAATTAGATGTGGAGCGGATATTTCCTCTTATGCAGCATTCTAGGATAATCGGTCATAACCTTCGGATAAATTGTGGCAAATTTAATAGAGTTGAGGTGAAACGACTTCTCCCAAAGTGTTGGAATTCACTACTGCAAATTGCGGTGGATGTTGGTACAGTGGGTAACTTTGTAGAGGAGTTAGTCTTAGTTTTCATTGGCAATAGTTTGAAATGCTATGGGGAGAGCGCCAAAAATGGAGGTGAGGAGCATATCAGCTATGAACGAATGTTGGAGCAAACGCTATGTGCGAAATGGTCTAAAACCAGTTCTATACCTGAGGAACTTATGAACTCGGAAATGGGCCATACTGGACATCGTGCTGGGGAATGAGCCTGGCCAGGTGGTTGAAGTTTTAGGAGGGGATGACTTTGCGAATACTGGTCACAATTTCGTAGGTTTGAGAAAATGCATGGACAAAGGCAAGAATGATCCGAAAGGAAAAGTACTTTATTGGGGAAGGCCAACGAGAGCAACATTTGTTAAGGGCTGTGGGATGTGGTATGGGAATAGCTAATTGATGGTAAATCCACATTTGATAGAAGGGAAATTTTTAATGAGCGTTTGATGAGAGTGCGGGGCAGTGATATCCCAGTGAGACGAGCTAAAGAAAAAAAAGGAAGAATGCTTATAGTCTCGGCGACGGAATACAGAAAAGGCTTTGTAATGAGGAATTAAGAAGAGTAATTGGGGTCATAAAATATCTTGAACAAATAGGGTTAAGGACAATCTCAAAGATTTTTCTTCGCAGGGTAGGAACAAGAGAGTAACTAGAGAAAGGATTGTCCCATTCAAGTAGAAAGGAAGACGGTTAGGCTTGCAGGCAGAGTAAATGGCTGACATTCGAAAAGTGTATTTTGCATTCATATTCACCGAGGAATTGGAGATGAAAGCTGGCGAGTATCGGTTCGATGTTTGGTTACTCCAAGTCATATTATCAGTGAAGAAGTGTTAGGTTTTCGAAAAGACATTAAGTTGGACATGTCACCGTGTCCGGAATGGATCGATCCGATGTTACTGAGGGAAGAGAGAGAGGAAAAAGCTGTGTCCAAAACAAACGTGTTTGCTGCGCCCTTTAATATGGGCGAAGTCCTGGAAGACGGGAAAATCGCAAACATAATCCCTTGTTTAAGAAAGATCTCAAGGATAATCCTGGTAAGTATAAACCGGTAATTCTGACGTCAATGATAGGGAGACTGCTGACAAAGCTACTGAGGGAAGGATCCATTCTTATTTGGAAGAACATGGGCTATCAGTGACAGGCAAAATAATTTTGTGGTGGGGAAGTCATGCCTTACTTCTTTGTGAAATAAAGAATGCTTTTTTCGCCAGTTCGTCAGGTGGCAGGTGTTTTCTTTCGCGTTTCATTTTTGCAGTGGTCTATCTGGGAATTTAGAACAGTGGAAATGGAGGTTAGGCATTAAAATCTTCCTCCTGCAGTGTGGGGGATGTAGGGGCCATCTCTCGTGACTCTGCTAACTAAATTTGTGTGAATTGCACCCAACTCCAGTTCTTCCAGTACCGCGTGAGGGTACTGGAGCTGAAGCTGAATGAACTTCGGATCATTCAGGAGGTGGAGATAGTTATTCAGAGGAATTATAGGGGTGTAGTTACTCGATCGCCATGTGAAGAAGCGAGATGGGTTACTTTCATCGTTGGGAAAGTGATCAAGCAGATTGTGCAAGAATGTCCTGTGGTGGATACCCTCAACAATAAGTATACCGTTTAATAAAATACCGTTTACCAGGGAGAAGCAATGTGGTGCAGGTCACTGTCACAGAATCTGTCCTCAGAGGCGAAGCAGGAAGAGGAGCAGAGCTTTAGTTACTGCGGACTCCAATGTAACGGGGACAAATAGGAGGCAATGAGAGAAACACATGATTAGTGTGTTGCCTCCCATGTTCCAGGGTTCCTGAAGTCGCTGACCATTTTTAGGGAATCTTGACGGGGAGGAGCAGCATCCCCAAAAAGGGGTCCACACGGGCAGCAACTGCATAGTGAGGAAAAAAAGTGGGGATCCAAGGCAGAAAATAGGGGCGCTCGGGCGGACCCGTAGAGCGAGAACAAACAGAGTTGTTATCACTGGTTCATTGATCGTGCCACCTGCTGGTGATTCGAGGAACTGAGCAAGAGCAGAGCTGAACACGTGGCTGCAGGAATTGTGAAGGGGGAAGATTTTGGAGTCTTGTATACCTGGAGATCTTCCTGGGCAAGGTGGTACCTCTACAATACGGATGGTCTCTACCTGAACCAGAGATGTAACAATAAACTGCGGGTGGTGGGGTAGCCGCTCATGCTCTGCTGGAGAATTTAAATTAATGCAGCAGGGGGGAAGGAACCTGAATTGCAGTTCCAGTGTACAGTAAGCTGAGGGTATTGAGGTCAGGGATAAGTTTACAAGGTCACGAAAGGGCACTGGCAATAAGGATGTTGATTTGACATATCTGTGCTTCAATTCCAGGAGCATTCGAATAATGTGGGTGAACTTGCAGCATAAGTTGATCCGTGTACTTTCGATGTTTTGGCCATTTCAGAGACATGACGTGAAGAGGGACAAGAATGGTTCATGCAGATTCCATGATTGAGAAGTTTCAGTGAGAGTAGAGGTGATGGCATAGGTTTGGGGGAGAGGTGTTAGGAGGGAGTGGCATTGTTTATCAAGGGCAGAATTACAGCAGCTGAGATTACATTTAATGACTCATACATTGATGTTGTTTGGGCTGAGATTAGAAATAGGAAAGGTCAAATCACCCTATTGGGATTTTTCTGTAGGCCTCCTAATTGATCCAGGGATGTAAAGGAAAGGTTTGCACTGATTCTTCCGGAGAGGAGCGAGAGTAACAGGGTAGTTGTTATGCTGGCCTTTCACTTGCCCAATATTGACTGGGAATACAACAAGTCCAGTAGTTTAGATGAGTCAGTATTTCTTCAATGTGTGCAGGAGGGTTGTCTGACATAATATGTAGATTGGCCAACAAGGTGTGATGCCATATTCGATTAGTTACTGGGAAACGAATCCGTCGAGGTGTTAGAGTGAGCACTTTGGCGACAGTGACGACGATTCGATTATGGTTACAAAAGCAAAGAGCAGGGATAGGTGTATACCGCGGGGAAGGAGGTATAAGTGATGGAAAGGCAATTATGATGCGACACGGAAGACGTAGGATGCACAGGATGGGGAAGGAAACTGAAGCGGATGGACACACTGAAGCGGATGGACACACACACAAGGAAGAACTACCTATCAGGCAGGGAGGTCTGTTGTCGAGTGAGGGATCCTTGGCTTACTAAAGATGTTGAAGCTTTCTCAAGTGCAGGAGGAAGGCTTCTGTGAGGAAGAGGGGTGAAGGCTCAGTTAGGGGACAAAAAAATGGAAAGCATGCAAAGCGGGTAGGTGGCACACTGGTTTGTGTTTTGCTACACCGCACCAGGGACCCAGATTCGATTCCCACCTTGGGCAACTGTCTGTCTGAAGTTTCCACATTCTCTCCGTGCTTGTGTGGGCTTCCTCGGGCTGCTCCGATTACCTCCCAGTATCCAAAGATATGCAGGTGAGGTGAGTTTGCTATGCACAAATGCCAATAGTTTTAATTGCATTAGTCAGAGATAGATATAGAGTCTGGGTGGGGTTAATTCTTGGAAGGTTGGTGTGGACCTCTTGGGTCAAATGACCTTCTTTCCATACTATACACAATGTAATCTTATCAAGTAAAGTGGCAAAGTTGATTGATGAGGTCAGTGATGGAGATGGCATGTACATAAACTACAGTCGTGCATTTGATAAGGTTACCTGTGGTCCTCTGATGAAGTCGCATGGCATTCAAGGTGTCCAGATTATGTGGATAGAGAACATGCTGGACAGGGGAGACAGTGCATAGAAATGAAACAGAGGTTCTTAAGTATGAGAACTGCGACCTGTTCTTAAGTATCAGAACTGGTGTTCCAGTGTTTGGGAGCACTGTTGTTTGTGATACGTTTGTGATGTGTTTACATGATCTGGAGGAAGGTATAGGTGGTCTGATTATCAAGGTTGCAAGTAAGACTGAGATTGGTAGAGAAGCAGGCAATAAAGGAGACTATCAGAGAACACAGCAAAACATAGACAAATTGGAGAGTTGGGGAGGGAAGTGGCAGGTGGAGTTCAATCTTTGCAAATCTGAGGCGATGTATTCTGGAATTTCCTAATCTAGAGCGAGTTGTATAGTAAATGAAAAAGCCCGGGGGGAATAAAAATGGCATACAGAGAGATTTGATGTTCAGGCCGATTTTACGCTGAAGTTGGTAACGCAGGTCGATAGAGTGGTCAAGATGGCGGATAGCATGCTTTCCTTCATTGGGTGGGGTATTGAATACAAGGAGTTACAGGTCATATCACAGTTGTATGGAACATTGGTTCGGCACATTAAGAATATTCCCTGAATTTCTGGTTGACATCTTATCAAAAGAACGTGTCTGGTTTGGAGAGGGCGCAGAAGAGGTTCACCGGAACATTGCCTGGCAGGGAGGGCACGAGCTTTGAAGAGTTGTTGAGTATGTTAAAATTATTTTCATGAGAAAGACGAAGGTTGAGGGGGGATCTCATTAAGGTCGACAAAATCTTGAGATATATAGACGGTGTGGATCACAAGAAGCTTTTTCCTTTCCCAGTGTGAGGGACTCCATTACGAGTGGTCACGAGCCCAAAGGGAGACAGGAAACGTTTAAAGGAAATATGCATGTAAAGACCCCGTTACGCAGAGGGTGCTCAGACTCTGGAACACATTGCCAAATGAGTGGTCGAGGCGGTCACGATAGCATTATTTAACATCTATCGAGATAGATACACGAATGGGCAGAGAGCAGCGAGATACAGATTTTCTAAATTGGTGGCAGGTTTAGATAGTAGTTTCGAGTTGGTACAGGCTCGGGGGTGGGGGCAAATGGGGGTCTTTTTTCCTGTGCTGCAATTCTCTTTGTTCTTTGCTTATTCTTTCCAGAGATTCCCCAAACTGCAGCCCCTGCGCCATGTATTGGTCATGGAGCAGGCAAAATGTTATAACTACAGTCACCATGACTAATACACAGTGGATCGTCAAAGCTTCTAGTCTTCTTGAATGTACACAGCATCTCAAAATTCATCCTCCAGGAAACCACCTCAATCATTTGCAGTAATTTCTCCATTCAATTATCAACCACAGGTGAGAAACCTGGTCTGAATCAATTCCAGTCGAGGGGTCCTGATGTTACTGAACAGATGATCAGCAGAGAATGATTATCATACACGCTCAGTTGGAAGACACAGAACACGATCTGAAGATGTGCCTCAGAGCTGCTGAGTATATGTGTCCTACACGCAGCACCGCGTCGGACACAGGGATGTGAAGGAAAATTGCGTGTGTACTATGAAAAATGTCTCAGAGCATCTTTAAAGTGGAACCTGATACTCTAGGGTGAGCAACAGCAAATGCCAGAGAAAGATAGAGAAAGTTTTTTTTTCATATTAGATTAGATTAGATTAGATTACTGACAGTGTGGAAACAGGCCCTTCGGCCCAACAAGTCCACACCGCTACGCCAAAGTGCAACCCACCCATACCCCTACGTCTACCCCTTACCTACACTACGGACAATTTAGCATGGCCAATTCACCTGACCTGCACATTTTTGGACTGTGGGAGGAAACCGGAGCACCCGGGGGAAACCCACGCAGACACGGAGAGAATGTGCAAACTCCACACAGTCAGTCGCCTGAGGCGGGAATTAGCATCGGATAATTGCGTAAAGCACAAAAAGTTGCAGAAATATATGGGTAGACCTGGGATTTGATCAGCTGGATGAACCAGATCTTGGAGGGTGCAATCACACGTTTAAGAACATGAAAAAAACGACATTGCAATATGAATTGTCATGGTTAGTTTTATCACAATCTAAATCAACCTCACAGAACTAGACCAGACACCATAAACCCAGATGAGATATATATTCTTTCATGGCATTTTCCAGAGCAGGCTGATGCACTTCATAATTGAACCCAGCAATATGACCTGAGAGAAACATCGTGCAAACTAGAGCATTGCATCCATCTCCAAACCCAGGCAGGTTATCCTTCCAGAATGTAGATGTTTGTACACCATCCAAGTTCATTACTTGGTAACAGAATGCTAGATCTCTGCCCAGAGTGGGAAAACTGGTACAACCATCCTTCTTGTGAGAGGGAATGCAGCTCCCATTCATTCACAGATACAGATCTCCATTTTGTCACGCCGAGGGGTTTTGTGGATGTGAAAATCACTTGCAGAGAGATATTATTAAATGTTATCAAATGGGATGAGTTTGAGAAATACACAGGTGGAGACAAAAAGGCGAGATATTTCAGAATGCTGAAATGAAGAAACTTCGACCACATTTTGCAACACGAATTAGTTTTTGCAGGCATGATAGGGGAACGGGATATTGGTGTGATTGCAGATGACCTATAGTATTGGATGCGCATTTGTTCTGCAGCATTGTAAATGGCGGTGGGTCAGCAGGTTGTTCGACTCATTGGGCTGAACGAACAATAATTTGTATCAGTGTCATTTTCTTGGAGTGAGACAGAAGGATCATCAACACGAGACCGAGCGAGTTTCCTGGTGGTATCTCAGCGAACTCACTCTACTAACTACTGATCCCATCCCATGGCGTCTGTCTCATTCAATGCCACCCGATTTTTCAAACCATCATGGCTGGAGGTACTCACCATCGCATGAATGCCTCGGAATTTTCCGTGACCATGGCGCCAATGAGCATATGGTTGAGCTTTGTCAGTCCGGATCTACCCAGCACATTTTACCACGATCATGTCAAATAAGGGGCAATTATATCACGGTTTGCCAGCAGGAGCACGGTGATATTGGAGGATGGATTAGTACAGTGGAGGACCATTCTTTTCCAAAGAAAGTCTTAACACCGGATCCACTGAACATGGTCTGAGATTACAACCCAGCTCAGTCGTTTGAAGAAATGTCCAAAAACACAGGACAAGCATCAGTAACCTTACCCGCCCTTTTACAATAAATTGTCACAGTAATGTCTCTGCTCTCTCACACTCAGTGTATTTCTGTTCTCGCATTTACCCCGAATAAGGCTCATGCTCTACCATTCCAACCAGTGCATGCAGCAACTGCTCTCTCTCTCTCTCTCTCTCTCTCGCTCTTCCCCCTCCACCCCACACACTTCTTTGTCTCTCGTCTATTATTACCAGACATTAATAACACTGCGTGGATGCAACACTGTGGACGGACTGATTCAGAACACCTCACCATTCTACCACACCGAAACTAACACAAACAGAAGGGCCACACACTCCCATCGTCTCTCTCTCCCTCCATTTCTCCCATTCCAGGAAAAAAAACGGCATGGTATGTGATGGAAAGGGTCACGTGGATGGTGGAGTCCCCGATATCCGTTCTCTCGCCCACTCACCCAGCCATTCGGAGAGGTCATTGTAATGAGACGGAGAGGACTTGGAGGACTCGTGTGGAGATTCTGAATCATCCACTTCCCAACAACCGAGTAAGGAGCAATATTCAGTGAAGGGCAATTATCAATTTCAACCCACTGCCAGTTCCGTTTCCCCAGCACAACGTCGAAGCCGAGCCCTTGATGCCATCTTTTTTGTCGAGCTGGAACAAATGTAATCTCCGATATCTTGGTGGGCAGGACTATGTGCGCACAACAGATTGTCTTCACCACCTCCCAGGAAAGGTATACGGACGTTCCCTCCTGACCCTCGTCCTGTAAATCGTTCAGATAATGAAAGTAATCTGTGATTCTTACTGTCGAAGAAGCTCTCCCCACTTATTCTGACATATTCAAAAATCTATGTTCTCATACATACAGTACCCTCTGCTCCTTCGCCCTGTTTATAATGGTACTGTGTGTTTTGTATTGTCTTTCGATGTTCTTCTGGCCAACGTGCATTATCTCACACTGTTCAGTATTGACTGTGATCTGCCACATACCTGAACACTACGCCAAATTGTTGGAGTTCCACACTACCCTCCACACGCTTTAAAATTCTTCCACTTTTGGGGTCTGCAAACATTAAAATTGTATCACAGTCAAAGACCACACAAAAATACTGACACATTTCCTTGTGTGAACAACTGCGATGCTCATACACTCCGCAAGGACAACTACGTTTTGTCAATAATGTAAATGGTTTGAATGAAAGCACAGGAGGTATATTTCGCAAGTTTGCAACGATACCAAAATTAGACCTAAAATGAAGAATAATACCTCATAAGACAATCGCATCATGATTGGATCGGCCAATGTACTGAGGAGTGACAGATGGAGATTAATTCAGTCATTTGTGAAGTGCTGCATTTTGTAAAGACAAATCAGAGCAGGACTTATGAACTGAATTGTAAGGTCCTGTGCTGTGTGCCTGAACAACGAGTGCACGTTCACATTTGTTTGAAAGTGGAGTTGCAGGTAGATAGCATAGTGAATAACGTGATTGATCTTTTTGTCTTTATTTGTCAGTGCATTCACGAAATGAGTTGGGATGTCATGCTGTGGCTGTACGGGACATAGGTTTGGCCACGTTTGGAATACTGTGCGCAATTCCAAACTCTCTGCGAGAAGACCGATGTTGTGAAACTTGAAAACGTTCAGGAAAGATTTACAAAGATGTTGCTTGGATTGGAAGTTGTCAGAGAAAGGTAGTGGCTGACTAAAACGGGCGATGTTCCCTGTTGCGTCAGAGATTGAGGAGCGACCATGCAGATATTTATAAAATCATTTGGTCTATGAATAGCCAAAAAGTGCATTTTTCCAGGGTGGTGCATTCCAGAACTAGAGGGCATAGGTTTAAGAAGAGTGGGGGAAAATATTAAAAGGGATCTCAGTGCCAGATTTTTCATACAGAGTGTGTTTAATATGTAACGAGCCATCAAGGGACTCTGTGGAGGGTGGTACAATTACAGTATTTGATAGGCATCTGGATTGACACACGAAGTGTAAGGTTTTAGACAGATGTGGACCAAGTGCTGGCAAACGGGACTAGATCAATTTAGAATATGTGGTCGGCAGGGACGCATTGCACTGAAGATTGGTTTTCCATACCATACAGCTTTATGACTCTTTGACGTTTGTAAAACATTCTCCTTTCATCGTAAAACGAGCATGCGCGTCTTGAAATTAACACGACCGAGGGAAAAGAAACCTGCCATTCAACATTGTATGGAATTTTATGAAGTCATTATGAGAACGGTGGATAATGGGAAACCCGTAAATGTGGTTGTACCTTCATTTACAAAAGGCTTTGAACAAGGTGATGCTCAAGAGGTTACTGCTCAAGAGAAAGATGCGTGGACTGAGGAGCAGGGTATTAGCCTAGAGAAAGAATTGGTTGACGAAGAGGACGCAAAGCGTTGGACAAATGAGCGCAATTCTGGAAAGCAAACAGTAAGGAGTGGTGTTTCTTAGGGATCAGTGTCGGGACCACAATTATTAATAAATTATACGTATGATTTTGAGTTGGGATCCATGTGTATTGTGCAAAGTTTTCAATTAATTTGCAAACTTGGCAAACACAGCAAAGTGTGCACAGGACAGTGAAACATTCCAGAGGAAGATATACGCTTTAGGTGAGTGGCAAAGGTGAGGAATGCAGATGCTAGAGCTTAGACTCTAGATTGTCCTGTTGGAAAAGCACAGCAGGTCATCATGATCCAACGATCAGGAGAATGGACGTTTCAGGCAAAGGCCCATCCCTGATGAATGTTTTTTTTTATCAGAAATGTAAATTCTGCTGCTCTTCAGATGCTGCCTGAACCGCCGTGCTTTTCCAGCAGCTCACTCTCGACTTTCAGGAAGTGGACAAAGTGTTGTAGCTGTATATGGTGCTGGAGAGGATTCACCTGGAGGACAGCGTGCAGTTCTATTTTTGTCTCCGTACTTGACAAATGGTATACTGGCACGACAAAGAGTGGAAAGGAAGTTCACTAAGTTGATTTCATGTTTGAGTGGGTTGCCTTATGAGGAGACACTGAGTAGACTATATTCATTTAGAACTTAGCAGAACGAGGTAGTATCTTGTCGAAGTGTATAATATTATAAAATTGATAGATAATATAGACGTAGACAGGATGTTCTCACTGAAATCACGGCAAGAGGGCATAGCCCAACATTATGTGGAAAAGAGTTACGGCCGAATTGAGAAGGAACTTCTTCCCAGACTTGTGAATCTATTGGATATGTTGCCCAGTGAAGTAGTTAATGCTAGTTCAGTCAAGGTTTTGAAAGCTAGGATCGATTTCGCTTCCAACAATGAAATAAGTATCAGATACGGTAAGGGGGCTGTTAAGTGGAGCTGAGAACACGAAAGTAGCAGCCATGATCTCATTCAGTGGAGGAGATGTCTCGAAAGGTCAGATGCCCTGTTTCCGGTCCTTACTGTTCCCTCATAAAGTTGAAATTATCTATACACCTCATTCTTTCGTCCACCTCTAAAATGTAGACCTAAACTTCCTACAGTACAGTGGAACATACATCCCAGACTCTCCAGATTCTCCTTATGACTCAAGCCCTTAATTTCCGGCAGCATCCCGGTAAAGATGGTGGTGGAAATGCACAGCAGGTCAGGCAACATCCGAGGAGCAGGAAAATTGACGTTTGGGATTTACACAGTCACCAACAATGAGGCTGGCGACTTTGGGGGCTTTGCGAAAAATGGTACGGGGTGGGGCTGGGGAAAGGTTGCTGAGAGTGCAATAGATGGCTGGAGGTGGTGGTCAAGATGATACGTCGGAGAAGAAGTTGGAATGGATAGATGGGAAGGAAGATTGACGGATGGGTTGGGTCAAAAGGACAGTGCTGTGCTGGTGGGGTAAGGTAGGGTTGTGGAAATGAGAAAACTGGTGAACTTCACATTGGTGCCGTGGGGTTGGGGGGTCACGAGGTGAAAGATAATGCGTTCTTCTTCCATGCCTCGGTAGTAATTGAGTGGCGAGGGAAGAGGCCCAAGACCTAATGACCTCCACAGAGAGGGATGGGGATTTGAAGTATTCGGGCACGATGCGGTGGGGTTGGTTGTTTCGGATGTTACAGAAATATTCTCTGAAGCGCTGTGCACTTAGGCTTCCTGTCTCCCCAATATAGAGGAGATCGCATAGGGAGCAATTGATACAATAAATGACATGTCTGTAAGTGCAGGTGGAATTTGGATGCATGTGGAATGCACCTTTGTGCCTTTGGAAAGAGGTGAGTGGTGGGCTTGGGCGCAGTTTTTATAATTCCTTCAGATGCAGGGGAAGGTGCCAGCAGTGTAGGGTGGAGAGGTAGGGGGCGTAGACCTGACAAGGTAGTCGCAAAGGGAATGGTCGTTTTGGGAAGCGGTTAGGTTGGGGATGGAAATTTGTCTCTGGTGGTGGGGTCCGTTTGTAGGTGGAGGAAATGACGGAGGATGATTCAATGTAAACAGAGCGTGGAATTCGAGGACCGGCAGTTGCCGTCCTTGTTGCAATTGGAGGGGTGGGGTTCGAATGCGGAGGCGCAGGACGTGGATGAGCTGGGCAGGAGGACATCATCAACCGCGTGGGAGGTCAAATTGCGATCATTACTGAAGGAGGTCTTCTGATGCTAAGTGGCAGAATTAGTCCGCCTGGTAGCAGATGCGGCAGAGTCGGGACAATTGGGAATAAACGATAGCAAACTGCAGGAGTTAGGGTGGGAGCAGGTGTAATCCGGATAGCTGTGTGAATCGGTAGCTTTGTAGAAAATGTCAGTGCTGTGTTGGTCACCGTTGATGGAGACGCAGAGGGCTCGGAAGGGGAGAGATGTGTCAGAGATCGTCCAGTTGAATTTTTTGTCGGGGTGGAATGTGTTGGTGAAGTTGACGAACTGCTCAAACACCTCGTGGGAGCACAAGGTGGCGCCGACACAGGCATTCATATAGTGGTGGAAAAGGTGGGGAGTGTTACCGGTGTAACTGCAGAAGATAGCCTGTTCCACGTAACTGACAAAGTAGTAGGCATAGCTGGGATCCATGCAGGTGCCCATGGCTGCCCCTTTCGTATGGAAAAAATGTGAGGATTCGAAGGAGAAATTGTTGAAGTTGAGGACCAGTTCAGCCAAACGGATAAGAGTGCCAGTGGAAGGTGACTGGTGGGGAATCGGGAGAGGACGGCCGGAGGGCTTGAAGGCCCTGGTCATGGCAGATGGAGGAGTATAGGGACTGGATGACCATGGTGAAGATGAGGCTTTCGGGGCCAGCGGAAAGGAAGTCTTGGAGGAGGTGGAGGTCATTGGTGGTGTCCCGAATGCGAAGGGAGAGTTCCAGGACCAGGGAGACAGGACTGTATCGAGGTATGTGGAGATTAAATCGTTTGGGAAGGAGGAGGCTGAGACGATTATTCGAGTTTCAAACCCACAAAGCCATTTCATAATATGTCTGAAACCTTTGACTATATTAATATTAAAATTTTGACTTGATGAAGAAGGAAGTGGTGCCAGCATTGAATTTCAGAATATAAGCCCGGGATTCTTGAAATCAAGGTTATTCGTGTTGATTAGACAATAGACAATAGATAATAGACAATAGATGCAGGAGTAGGCCATTCTGCCCTTCGAGCCTGCACCGCCATTCAATATGATCATGGCTGATCATTCCTAATCAGTATCCTTTCCAGCCTTATCTCCATACCCCTTGACTCCACTATCTTTAAGAGCTCTATCCAATTCTTTATTAAAAGAATCCAGAGACTGGGCCTCCACTGCCCTCTGGGGCAGAACATTCCACACAGCCACCACTCTCTGGGTGAAGTAGTTTCTCCTCATCTCTGTCCTAAATGGTCTACCCCGTATTTTTAAGTTGTGTCCTCTGGTTCGGCACTCCCCCATCAACGGAAATATGTTCCCTCCTGCCAGAGTCTCCAGTCCTTTCATAATCCTATACGTTTCAATCAGATCCCCTCTCAGTCTTCTAAGCTCAAGGGTATTCAAGCCCAGTCGCTTCAGTCTTTTCGTGTAAGGCAATCCTGACATTCCAGGAATTGACCTCGTGAACCTACGCTGCACTCCCTCAATAGCCAGAATGTCTTTCCTCAAATTTGGAGACCAGAACTGTACACAGTACTCCAGGTGTGGTCTCACCAGGGCCCTGTACAGCTGCAGAAGCACCTCTTTGCTTCTATACTCAATCCCTCTTGTTATGAAGGTCAGCATGCTATTAGCCTTCTTCACGACCTGCTGTACCTGCATGCTTGCCTTCATTGACTGGTGGACAAGAACACCCAGATCTCTCTGAACAGCCCCTTTACCTAATTTGATACCATTGAGGTAGTAATCTGCCTTCCTGTTCTTGCCACCAAAGTGGATAACCAGACATTTATCCACATTAAACTGCATCTGCCA